>NW_026562682.1:0-51451 GCF_027474105.1 Poeciliopsis prolifica
CAGCATGCAGCGGCGGCTCTTCTTCAGGAGCCTCCTCCAGGATCCTGCTGAGGACTCCGCCGCCGACCAGTCCGGTCTGCTCCATCGCCGACACAGGTGACCTGTGCTCCTCACCAGGTGGGAACCTCAAATAAATTAGAGAACTGGTCACTTGACCTAAATAAAAAATGTGTGATTGTGGGTGACTCTAATGTAGGCAGGTTCCCACCTTTTGACAACCCTGACCTCCAGGTCATTAGCTTCCCTGGGGCCAAGTGGGGTCACATGGCCCACCTTTTTAGGAAGGCTCCGGCCTTCAACCAGGTGGAACGGCTGATCCTGTCGCTGGGGATCAACCACAGGTCCCAGGGCAACAAGACGGCGCTGGTCCAGGAGATGCATGAGGCCCTGGAAGCAGCCAGGGAGAAGTGTCCACAGGCGGAGATCTTTGTCCCCGCTGTGAACTTCTCCCTGGCACTTCCCCCTGCCCAGCAGATCACCTTGGCTCTCCTGAACCGGCAGATTGTGCAGCTGAGCCGCTACATCCCCGCGCTGAGGAGGCGGGACTTCACGGTTGCCGGGGACAACATCCACTGGACCCCATCCACTGCAGCCAAGATGCTGAACCACTGGGCCCAGTGGTTAAATTAGGGAGCCCCGTTAGCCTGCCTGGCAAGGAGGGGCACTGTAACATTGTAAATAAAAATGTATGTAATCTGTCAAAGTCTTTTACCCTCAGTGATGCACAGTGCTCCCTTCTGACAAAAGGTCTAACTTTTATCCCCACACAGGGAACAGATACCAAGCAGGTCAAAATGCAGATGCGTTTTGACCTGCAAAGGTATCACAGGAGACTGAAATTGGCCATTTATTATAAGGATGATGTTGATAATGTTAATAATACCCATTTGCCTTTCATGCCAGAGTCCGACTGGTCTCCTCCAATCACCGCGCTTCCTCCTGAGGTTGAGAAATTAATTTCCCAAGATCTAGACTATTTGGACAACAAATTTAAATTTATTAAAACTAAACCAAATTTGAATTCGGCTGAAACTGGGGCACTAAAAGAACTAATTTCAAACAAGAACATTATAATCAAACCTGCTGATAAGGGCAGCTCCATAGTCATCATGGACAGGGAGCAATACCTGTGGGAGGGATACAAACAATTGAACAACCAAACATATTACAAAATTAGACGCCCCAATTTACACCGATACGGCCCCCCTTGTAACCAAAATTTTAGATGACTTACACAAAAAGAAATTTATCAATTCGAAACAAAAAACTTACCTTAGCGGCGCCCCTGAGCCGAGAGCCAGGAGGTTTTATCTGCTCCCCAAAATCCACAAGGAGCCTGAAAAGTGGAGCTTGCCGCACGAGATCCCTCCTGGCAGGCCGATCGTCTCTGACTGCGGTAGCGAAACCTACCGCACAGCAGAGTTTATCGATCGCTACCTATACCCCTTATCAATTCGGCACCAAAGTTATATTAAGGACACCTACGATTTTGTGGAAAAAATTAAATTAATCTCTTTACCTCAGGACTCTATTCTATTTACTATTGACATCGACAGTTTGTACACTAACATTGATATAGATGAAGGAATTGGCTGCATTAAGAACATTTTTTTGAAATATCCAGATTCGAGAAGACCAGATCGAGAACTCATCAAATTATTAGAAATTAATTTAAAGAGAAATGACTTTATATTCGATGGCCAATTCTTTCTCCAAATCAAAGGCACTGCCATGGGGAAGAAATTTGCACCAGCTTATGCAAATATCTTCATGGCAGAATGGGAGGTCGGGGCCCTTAGTACATGCAGAAAAACACCTCTGCATTACTACCGGTACCTGGATGACATCTGGGGGGTCTGGACACATTCTGAAGCTGAATTCCAGGAATTCCTCCAGCACCTGAACACATACAATCCATCGATCACAGTAAAGTCCACTACCAGCGTTAAAGCGGTCGACTTCCTGGACACAACCACATATAAAGGAGAAACTTTGACACAACACATAAATTGGACATTAAAGTTTTCTTCAAACCCACAGACACACATGCTCTGCTATTCAAAACCAGCTATCATCCAAGGCACACTTATGCTGGCCTAATCAAATCACAGCTCCTCAGATTTCACAGAATTTGTTCACAGAAAACAGACTTTGAGGAGGCAACTAGGATTCTGTTTTCTGCTTTAAGTAAGAGAGGATATTCCAGATCTTTCCTGAGAGCATGCAGGAAGAACTTCCTTGAGTCCAGACCCCCCAATTCATCACCAATGATTCCTCTGATCACTACATTCTCCTCCTCAGCAGGACAGTTTGTGCATAACATCAAGCAGAATTTCACTAAATTCCAATCAGACACCTCTTTGCTGCAAAATTACAGAATAATCGCGGCCTACAAAAGAAACAAACCTGAGGGATTTCCTCGTCCGTGCTGAGGTCCGACCTTTGAATGCACCAAAGGTCAGGGGTCAGAGTGAATTCTTTAAACAGCTGCACTGGGTACAAAACAGACTCAAAAACACAATTTTCAAATTAGACCCATCAGGAAACCCCAAATCAAAAAATTGTGTTTATTTAATAACATGTCAAATCTGTAAGATCCAGTATGTGGGTGAAACGGGCAACAGCCTCCTTACCGTTTCACCCAGCATAGATATAATATTCAAAAAGAAAAAAGGACTCATGTACCCTTAGTGCAGCATTTTATACGCCATGGCTGGGATGCACTTTCGGCCTGCGTGCTGGAATGCAACCCAGCCTGGTCCCCAGCCCAGAGGAGAAGGGCTGAGACGCTGTGGATCCACGGCTGGACACACAGATCCCCAAGGGTCTGAACGAGAGGTAGGCTGGACGTGGGTGCTCCCGGCAGGACGTGCCCGTGCATCCTGGGGGAGGGGAAGAGGGAGGGGCTGAAGGAAGGGGACCTGGAACCTTCTGGGTCCCTGACATTTGACCCTGAACCCAAACCCCAACCCCAACCCCAACCCCAACCCTTTCCAGCCAGTGCCTCCTGCCTGGGATGTCCCGCGTTGTCCTGTCCTCTCGTGGACGACCACGGGGGTGTCCTGTCCCTGTGGAACACCACACAACGACACCAGATTATTAACTGGTTCTAATGCCCTACCCACCAATTTGCCCTAAACCTAACCTCCCAGGGGTCCATGCCTAAACCTAACCCCTGATTGGAGCCCTATCCCCCCCACCTAAACACTGTGCATCACTGAGCGGCTTGTATATATAAATAAATCTGTATATATGTAATTTTGTAAATGTCATTTTGTACAGTTTGTAAGGGCCACCCAGCCAATTTCATTTAAAAATGTCTGTAAATATTGTAATATTATAATAATGTTGTATTTTGTAAATAATGTCATCTGTTTGTCTTCGTTTTCTTGTAAATACTATTAATTGTTCAATTCTTGTAAATATGTTTGTTGTTCTGATTCTGCACTTGGTGCAATATAACATTTGGCCAGCAGAGGGAGGCAGCGCATGTAAACAAAAATCAGCTGTGTTCTGTCACTCCCTCTGCTGGCAACTGACAAAGGGAAGCCCCCCCCCGCTTAATAGGCCTATGATAGGCTTCTGACTGTAAATGTTTCTTTTTTAGTTTGAATTTATTTTCTATAAAGCTTTGTTATGTTTGTCCTGTTGGACAGTTGGCAGTTGACAGCCTGAAGAAGGTACAGCAGTACCGAAACGTTGCTTTTGTTTTCTGCCAAAATTTCGTATTAAAGTGCCTCACGGCATTTTAAACAAAGCTTTCGACTATTTTCTTTTTTTACAGTCAGTTTTTATTTATTTTAAACAATTTGAATTTTTTTAAAAAAACAAAAAAACATTTTTTCACCTGGATCTCCGCCTGGATGGCTTGGGAGTTTGATCCAGAGGACGAAGAGGGCTGGACCAGGGTCCACTACAGCCGAGGTAGGCAGCGGACCTGGCAACCGCCTGACCGACGGCGCTACCGGGGCGCTCCGTACGGCCGAGACCCTCCGCAGCAACGCTGGGGCGCACCGCGCAGCAGAGGTCCTCCGCAGCAACGCTGGCGCACCGCGCGGCAGAAGTCCTCCGCAGCAACTGGGGTCCACCGCGCAGCAGAGGTCCTCCACAACAGGACTGGGGTCCACCGCGCAGCAGAGGTCCTCCACAGCAGTACTGGGGTCCACCGCGCAGCAGAGGTCCCCCGCAGCAGTACTGGGGCGCACCGCGCAGCAGAGGTCCTCCGCAGCAGCACCAGGCGCGCAGCTACGCCTCGGTGACCCGGAGCCGCAACAGAGGTCCCCGTCAGGCCCAGCCCTACCAGAACCGCCCCCGCAGCTGGAACCGGGCCGCGGCTCCACGCCAGGGACGCGGCCAGCAGCGACAGCAGCGGCGGCAGCGGCAGCAGCCTGGAGCGCAGCGAGGGGTGCAGGACCCCGACAACCGCCAGCGGTCGGAGGACCCACTCTTCGCCGTCAAGGTTAGAGCACTCCACAGGCTGCTCAAGGCCCTGCACCACCTGCACAATGTGGCCAACAATGACGGCTACCCGCCAGCGATCCAGCGCCTGGCGGAAAACCTGGCCACCGCCATCAAGCCGGCCAACCCCAGCCAGAAAACGCTGGACTTGATTGACGGCAACGCGCGGCACTGGGCGTGGAACACCGTCACAATCCTGCGGAGCCACTATGAGGACGTGCTTCGGGAGGACAGGAAGCTGCTTCTGGACCTCGGCGGGGACGTCCTGGCTCCTCTGGAAGTGGCTCTGAAGTGGGCGAAGCGCAACCTGGGGAGGAGGTTCAAGCCGGAGACAGCTGATGAGGTGCAGCTGCTCCTCGTTATGTCTGATGGGAGCTGGCCTCTTCAGACTCCGCCTCCCCAGCATCAGGCTCTTCCACCTCTTCCTCCCCCCACCGCCCTCCCCCCCACCTCTCTCCCTACACTCCTAACATCCCCGCTCCCACCCCCCCTGGGGGCGATCCGGGGCAACAGGAGCAGAGTGGGCTCAGATGAGGAGTCGGAGACAGCTGTCCCCCCCTGTCCACCCAACTCGCTCCAAAGTTCTCCAGCTGAGCCGGCTCCATCTCCACGACCGGTGATGACCACGTCAGCCACCATGACTGACCCCCTGCATGGCGGCTGGACGCCACCGGACCCCAACGGCGACGGAGAGGCAGCAGAGGCTCCCCCACCTCCAGCTGAGGACGCCACGCCGCTTCCTCAACGCTCTGGGAGCCAGCGCCGCCAGGCTCCTGCTCCGGCTCCTGCTCCTCCTCTTCCTCCTCCTCCTCCTCCTCCTCCTCAACCTGAGACGGAGGAATCTCGGCCAGGGAGGAGGAGCTCCTCTTCAACCTCATCCAAGAGGAGGTGGAGAGGTCAAGGGCTTCAGCTTCAGCTGCAGCCACACCGGTCCCCTGCGCAGCCTCCAGCCCATCGACCTGGAGGAGGGCACATCCCTGCGACCCAGATCGGCTTCACTGCGCAGCCGGCTGCAGGGCAGCATGCAGCGGCGGCTCTTCTTCAGGAGCCTCCTCCAGGATCCTGCTGAGGACTCCGCCGCCGACCAGTCCGGGTCTGCTCCATCGCCGACACAGGTGACCTGTGCTCCTCACCAGGTGGGAACCTCAAATAAATTAGAGAACTGGTCACTTGACCTAAATAAAAATGTGTGATTGTGGGTGACTCTAATGTAGGCAGGTTCCCACCTTTTGACAACCCTGACCTCCAGGTCATTAGCTTCCCTGGGGCCAAGTGGGGTCACATGGCCCACCTTTTTAGGAAGGCTCCAGCCTTCAACCAGGTGAACGGCTGATCCTGTCGCTGGGGATCAACCACAGGTCCCAGGGCAACAAGACGGCGCTGGTCCAGGAGATGCATGAGGCCCTGGAGGCAGCCAGGGAGAAGTGTCCACAGGCGGAGATCTTTGTCCCCGCTGTGAACTTCTCCCTGGCACTTCCCCCTGCCCAGCAGATCACCTTGGCTCTCCTGAACCGGCAGATTGTGCAGCTGAGCCGCTACATCCCCGCGCTGAGGAGGCGGGACTTCACGGTTGCCGGGACAACATCCACTGGACCCCATCCACTGCAGCCAAGATGCTGAACCACTGGGCCCAGTGGTTAAATTAGGGAGCCCCGTTAGCCTGCCTGGCAAGGAGGGGCACTGTAACATTGTAAATAAAATGTATGTAATCTGTCAAAGTCTTTTACCCTCAGTGATGCACAGTGCTCCCTTCTGACAAAAGGTCTAACTTTTATCCCCACACAGGGAACAGATACCAAGCAGGTCAAAATGCAGATGCGTTTTGACCTGCAAAGGTATCACAGGAGACTGAAATTGGCCATTTATTATAAGGATGATGTTGATAATGTTAATAATACCCATTTGCCTTTCATGCCAGAGTCCGACTGGTCTCCTCCAATCACCGCGCTTCCTCCTGAGGTTGAGAAATTAATTTCCCAAGATCTAGACTATTTGGACAACAAATTTAAATTTATTAAAACTAAACCAAATTTGAATTCGGCTGAAACTGGGGCACTAAAAGAACTAATTTCAAACAAGAACATTATAATCAAACCTGCTGATAAGGGCAGCTCCATAGTCATCATGGACAGGGAGCAATACCTGTGGGAGGGATACAAACAATTGAACAACCAAACATATTACAAAATTAGACGCCCCAATTTACACCGATACGGCCCCCCTTGTAACCAAAATTTTAGATGACTTACACAAAAAGAAATTTATCAATTCGAAACAAAAAACTTACCTTAGCGGCGCCCCTGAGCCGAGAGCCAGGAGGTTTTATCTGCTCCCCAAAATCCACAAGGAGCCTGAAAAGTGGAGCTTGCCGCACGAGATCCCTCCTGGCAGGCCGATCGTCTCTGACTGCGGTAGCGAAACCTACCGCACAGCAGAGTTTATCGATCGCTACCTATACCCCTTATCAATTCGGCACCAAAGTTATATTAAGGACACCTACGATTTTGTGGAAAAAATTAAATTAATCTCTTTACCTCAGGACTCTATTCTATTTACTATTGACATCGACAGTTTGTACACTAACATTGATATAGATGAAGGAATTGGCTGCATTAAGAACTTTTTTTGAAATATCCAGATTCGAGAAGACCAGATCGAGAACTCATCAAATTATTAGAAATTAATTTAAAGAGAAATGACTTTATATTCGATGGCCAATTCTTTCTCCAAATCAAAGGCACTGCCATGGGGAAGAAATTTGCACCAGCTTATGCAAATATCTTCATGGCAGAATGGGAGGTCGGGGCCCTTAGTACATGCAGAAAACACCTCTGCATTACTACCGGTACCTGGATGACATCTGGGGGGTCTGGACACATTCTGAAGCTGAATTCCAGGAATTCCTCCAGCACCTGAACACATACAATCCATCGATCACAGTAAAGTCCACTACCAGCGTTAAAGCGGTCGACTTCCTGGACACAACCACATAAAGGAGAAAACTTTGACATAACACATAAATTGGACATTAAAGTTTTCTTCAAACCCACAGACACACATGCTCTGCTATTCAAAACCAGCTATCATCCAAGGCACACTTATGCTGGCCTAATCAATCACAGCTCCTCAGATTTCACAGAATTTGTTCACAGAAAACAGACTTTGAGGAGGCAACTAGGATTCTGTTTTCTGCTTTAAGTAAGAGAGGATATTCCAGATCTTTCCTGAGAGCATGCAGGAAGAACTTCCTTGAGTCCAGACCCCCCAATTCATCACCAATGATTCCTCTGATCACTACATTCTCCTCCTCAGCAGGACAGTTTGTGCATAACATCAAGCAGAATTTCACTAAATTCCAATCAGACACCTCTTTGCTGCAAAATTACAGAATAATCGCGGCCTACAAAAGAAACAAAAACCTGAGGGATTTCCTCGTCCGTGCTGAGGTCCGACCTTTGAATGCACCAAAGGTCAGGGGTCAGAGTGAATTCTTTAAACAGCTGCACTGGGTACAAAACAGACTCAAAAACACAATTTTCAAATTAGACCCATCAGGAAACCCCAAATCAAAAAATTGTGTTTATTTAATAACATGTCAAATCTGTAAGATCCAGTATGTGGGTGAAACGGGCAACAGCCTCCTTACCCGTTTTCACCCAGCATAGATATAATATTCAAAAAGAAAAAAGGACTCATGTACCCTTAGTGCAGCATTTTATACGCCATGGCTGGGATGCACTTTCGGCCTGCGTGCTGGAATGCAACCCAGCCTGGTCCCCAGCCCAGAGGAGAAGGGCTGAGACGCTGTGGATCCACAGGCTGGACACACAGATCCCCAAGGGTCTGAACGAGAGGTAGGCTGGACGTGGGTGCTCCCGGCAGGACGTGCCCGTGCATCCTGGGGAGGGGAAGAGGGTGAGGGCTGAAGGAAGGGGACCTGGAACCTTCTGGGTCCCTGACATTTGACCCTGAACCCAAACCCCAACCCCAACCCCAACCCAACCCTTTCCAGCCAGTGCCTCCTGCCTGGGATGTCCCGCGTTGTCCTGTCCTCTCGTGGACGACCACGGGGGTGTCCTGTCCCTGTGGAACACCACACAACGACACCAGATTATTAACTGGTTCTAATGCCCTACCCACCAATTTGCCCTAAACCTAACCTCCCAGGGGTCCATGCCTAAACCTAACCCCTGATTGGAGCCCTATCCCCCCATCTAAACACTGTGCATCACTGAGGCTTGTATATATAAATTAATCTGTATATGTATTTTTGTAAATGTCATTTTGTACAGTTTGTAAGGGCCACCCAGCCAATTTCATTTAAAAATGTCTGTAAATATTGTAAATATTATAATAATGTTGTATTTTGTAAATAATGTCATCTGTTTGTCTTCGTTTTCTTGTAAATACTATTAATTGTTCAATTCTTGTAAATATGTTTGTTCTGATTCTGCACTTGGTGCAATATAACATTTGGCCAGCAGAGGGAGGCAGCGCATGTAAACAAAAATCAGCTGTGTTCTGTCACTCCCTCTGCTGGCAACTGACAAAGGGAAGCCCCCCCCCCGCTTAATAGGCCTATGATAGGCTTCTGACTGTAAATGTTTCTTTTTTAGTTTGAATTTATTTTCTATAAAGCTTTGTTATGTTTGTCCTGTTGGACAGTTGGCAGTTGACAGCCTGAAGAAGGTACAGCAGTACCGAAACGTTGCTTTTGTTTTCTGCCAAAATTTCGTATTAAAGTGCCTCACGGCATTTTAAACAAAGCTTTCGACTATTTTCTTTTTTTACAGTCAGTTTTATTATTTTAAACAATTTGAATTTTTTTAAAAAAAACAAAAAATTATTTTTTCACCTGGATCTCCGCCTGGATGGCTTGGGTTTTGATCCAGAGGACGAAGAGGGCTGGACCAGGGTCCACTACAGCCGAGGTAGGCAGCGGACCTGGCAACCGCCTGACCGACGGCGCTACCGGGGCGCTCCGTACGGCCGAGACCCTCCGCAGCAACGCTGGGGCGCACCGCGCGGCAGAAGTCCTCCGCAGCAACGCTGGGGTCCACCGCGCAGCAGAGGTCCTCCACAGCAGTACTGGGGTCCACCGCGCAGCAGAGGTCCCCCGCAGCAGTACTGGGGCGCACCGCGCAGCAGAGGTCCTCCGCAGCAGCACCAGGCGCGCAGCTACGCCTCGGTGACCCGGAGCCGCAACAGAGGTCCCCGTCAGGCCCAGCCCTACCAGAACCGCCCCCGCAGCTGGAACCGGCCGCGGCTCCACGCCAGGGACGCGGCCAGCAGCGACAGCAGCGGCGGCAGCGGCAGCAGCCTGGAGCGCAGCGAGGGGTGCAGGACCCCGACAACCGCCAGCGGTCGGAGGACCCACTCTTCGCCGTCAAGGTTAGAGCACTCCACAGGCTGCTCAAGGCCCTGCACCACCTGCACAATGTGGCCAACAATGACGGCTACCCGCCAGCGATCCAGCGCCTGGCGGAAAACCTGGCCACCGCCATCAAGCCGGCCAACCCCAGCCAGAAAACGCTGGACTTGATTGACGGCAACGCGCGGCACTGGGCGTGGAACACCGTCACAATCCTGCGGAGCCACTATGAGGACGTGCTTCGGGAGGACAGGAAGCTGCTTCTGGACCTCGGCGGGGACGTCCTGGCTCCTCTGGAAGTGGCTCTGAAGTGGGCGAAGCGCAACCTGGGGAGGAGGTTCAAGCCGGAGACAGCTGATGAGGTGCAGCTGCTCCTCGTTATGTCTGATGGGGAGCTGGCCTCTTCAGACTCCGCCTCCCCAGCATCAGGCTCTTCCACCTCTTCCTCCCCCCACCGCCCTCCCCCCCACCTCTCTCCTACACTCCTAACATCCCCGCTCCCACCCCCCCTGGGGGCGATCCGGGCAACAGGAGCAGAGTGGGGGCTCAGATGAGGAGTCGGAGACAGCTGTCCCCCCCTGTCCACCCAACTCGCTCCAAAGTTCTCCAGCTGAGCCGGCTCCATCTCCACGACCGGTGATGACCACGTCAGCCACCATGACTGACCCCCTGCATGGCGGCTGGACGCCACCGGACCCCAACGGCGACGGAGAGGCAGCAGAGGCTCCCCCACCTCCAGCTGAGGACGCCACGCGCTTCCTCAACGCTCTGGGAGCCAGCGCCGCCAGGCTCCTGCTCCGCTCCTGCTCCTCCTCTTCCTCCTCCTCCTCCTCCTCCTCCTCAACCTGAGACGGAGGAAATCTCGGCCAGGGAGGAGGAGCTCCTCTTCAACCTCATCCAAGAGGAGGTGGAGAGGTCAAGGGCTTCAGCTTCAGCTGCAGCCACACCGGTCCCCTGCGCAGCCTCCAGCCCCATCGACCTGGAGGAAGGCACATCCCTGCGACCCAGATCGGCTTCACTGCGCAGCCGGCTGCAGGGCAGCATGCAGCGGCGGCTCTTCTTCAGGAGCCTCCTCCAGGATCCTGCTGAGGACTCCGCCGCCGACCAGTCCGGGTCTGCTCCATCGCCGACACAGGTGACCTGTGCTCCTCACCAGGTGGGAACCTCAATAAATTAGAGAACTGGTCACTTGACCTAAATAAAAAATGTGTGATTGTGGGTGACTCTAATGTAGGCAGGTTCCCACCTTTTGACAACCCTGACCTCCAGGTCATTAGCTTCCCTGGGGCCAAGTGGGGTCACATGGCCCACCTTTTTAGGAAGGCTCCGGCCTTCAACCAGGTGGAACGGCTGATCCTGTCGCTGGGGATCAACCACAGGTCCCAGGGCAACAAGACGGCGCTGGTCCAGGAGATGCATGAGGCCCTGGAAGCAGCCAGGGAGAAGTGTCCACAGGCGGAGATCTTTGTCCCCGCTGTGAACTTCTCCCTGGCACTTCCCCCTGCCCAGCAGATCACCTTGGCTCTCCTGAACCGGCAGATTGTGCAGCTGAGCCGCTACATCCCCGCGCTGAGGAGGCGGGACTTCACGGTTGCCGGGACAACATCCACTGGACCCCATCCACTGCAGCCAAGATGCTGAACCACTGGGCCCAGTGGTTAAATTAGGGAGCCCCGTTAGCCTGCCTGGCAAGGAGGGGCACTGTAACATTGTAAATAAAAATGTATGTAATCTGTCAAAGTCTTTTACCCTCAGTGATGCACAGTGCTCCCTTCTGACAAAAGGTCTAACTTTTATCCCCACACAGGGAACAGATACCAAGCAGGTCAAAATGCAGATGCGTTTTGACCTGCAAAGGTATCACAGGAGACTGAAATTGGCCATTTATTATAAGGATGATGTTGATAATGTTAATAATACCCATTTGCCTTTCATGCCAGAGTCCGACTGGTCTCCTCCAATCACCGCGCTTCCTCCTGAGGTTGAGAAATTAATTTCCCAAGATCTAGACTATTTGGACAACAAATTTAAATTTATTAAAACTAAACCAAATTTGAATTCGGCTGAAACTGGGGCACTAAAAGAACTAATTTCAAACAAGAACATTATAATCAAACCTGCTGATAAGGGCAGCTCCATAGTCATCATGGACAGGGAGCAATACCTGTGGGAGGGATACAAACAATTGAACAACCAAACATATTACAAAAAATTAGACGCCCCAATTTACACCGATACGGCCCCCCTTGTAACCAAAATTTTAGATGACTTACACAAAAAGAAATTTATCAATTCGAAACAAAAAACTTACCTTAGCGGCGCCCCTGAGCCGAGAGCCAGGAGGTTTTATCTGCTCCCAAAAATCCACAAGGAGCCTGAAAAGTGGAGCTTGCCGCACGAGATCCCTCCTGGCAGGCCGATCGTCTCTGACTGCGGTAGCGAAACCTACCGCACAGCAGAGTTTATCGATCGCTACCTATACCCCTTATCAATTCGGCACCAAAGTTATATTAAGGACACCTACGATTTTGTGGAAAAAATTAAATTAATCTCTTTACCTCAGGACTCTATTCTATTTACTATTGACATCGACAGTTTGTACACTAACATTGATATAGATGAAGGAATTGGCTGCATTAAGAACATTTTTTTGAAATATCCAGATTCGAGAAGACCAGATCGAGAACTCATCAAATTATTAGAAATTAATTTAAAGAGAAATGACTTTATATTCGATGGCCAATTCTTTCTCCAAATCAAAGGCACTGCCATGGGGAAGAAATTTGCACCAGCTTATGCAAATATCTTCATGGCAGAATGGGAGGTCGGGGCCCTTAGTACATGCAGAAAAACACCTCTGCATTACTACCGGTACCTGGATGACATCTGGGGGGTCTGGACACATTCTGAAGCTGAATTCCAGGAATTCCTCCAGCACCTGAACACATACAATCCATCGATCACAGTAAAGTCCACTACCAGCGTTAAAGCGGTCGACTTCCTGGACACAACCACATATAAAGGAGAAAACTTTGACACAACACATAAATTGGACATTAAAGTTTTCTTCAAACCCACAGACACACATGCTCTGCTATTCAAAACCAGCTATCATCCAAGGCACACTTATGCTGGCCTAATCAAATCACAGCTCCTCAGATTTCACAGAATTTGTTCACAGAAAACAGACTTTGAGGAGGCAACTAGGATTCTGTTTTCTGCTTTAAGTAAGAGAGGATATTCCAGATCTTTCCTGAGAGCATGCAGGAAGAACTTCCTTGAGTCCAGACCCCCAATTCATCACCAATGATTCCTCTGATCACTACATTCTCCTCCTCAGCAGGACAGTTTGTGCATAACATCAAGCAGAATTTCACTAAATTCCAATCAGACACCTCTTTGCTGCAAAATTACAGAATAATCGCGGCCTACAAAAGAAACAAAAACCTGAGGGATTTCCTCGTCCGTGCTGAGGTCCGACCTTTGAATGCACCAAAGGTCAGGGGTCAGAGTGAATTCTTTAAACAGCTGCACTGGGTACAAAACAGACTCAAAAACACAATTTTCAAATTAGACCCATCAGGAAACCCCAAATCAAAAAATTGTGTTTATTTAATAACATGTCAAATCTGTAAGATCCAGTATGTGGGTGAAACGGGCAACAGCCTCCTTACCCGTTTCACCCAGCATAGATATAATATTCAAAAAGAAAAAAGGACTCATGTACCCTTAGTGCAGCATTTTATACGCCATGGCTGGGATGCACTTTCGGCCTGCGTGCTGGAATGCAACCCAGCCTGGTCCCCAGCCCAGAGGAGAAGGGCTGAGACGCTGTGGATCCACAGGCTGGACACACAGATCCCCAAGGGTCTGAACGAGAGGTAGGCTGGACGTGGGTGCTCCCGGCAGGACGTGCCCGTGCATCCTGGGGGAGGGGAAGAGGGTGAGGGGCTGAAGGAAGGGGACCTGGAACCTTCTGGGTCCCTGACATTTGACCCTGAACCCAAACCCCAACCCCAACCCCAACCCCAACCCTTTCCAGCCAGTGCCTCCTGCCTGGGATGTCCCGCGTTGTCCTGTCCTCTCGTGGACGACCACGGGGTGTCCTGTCCCTGTGGAACACCACACAACGACACCAGATTATTAACTGGTTCTAATGCCCTACCCACCAATTTGCCCTAAACCTAACCTCCCAGGGGTCCATGCCTAAACCTAACCCCTGATTGGAGCCCTATCCCCCATCTAAACACTGTGCATCACTGAGTGGCTTGTATATATAAATTAATCTGTATATATGTATTTTTAAATGTCATTTTGTACAGTTTGTAAGGGCCACCCAGCCAATTTCATTTAAAATGTCTGTAAATATTGTAAATATTATAATAATGTTGTATTTTGTAAATAATGTCATCTGTTTGTCTTCGTTTTCTTGTAAATACTATTAATTGTTCAATTCTTGTAAATATGTTTGTTGTTCTGATTCTGCACTTGGTGCAATATAACATTTGGCCAGCAGAGGGAGGCAGCGCATGTAAACAAAAATCAGCTGTGTTCTGTCACTCCCTCTGCTGGCAACTGACAAAGGGAAGCCCCCCCCCCCTTAATAGGCCTATGATAGGCTTCTGACTGTAAATGTTTCTTTTTTAGTTTGAATTTATTTTCTATAAAGCTTTGTTATGTTTGTCCTGTTGGACAGTTGGCAGTTGACAGCCTGAAGAAGGTACAGCAGTACCGAAACGTTGCTTTTGTTTTCTGCCAAAATTTCGTATTAAAGTGCCTCACGGCATTTTAAACAAAGCTTTCGACTATTTTCTTTTTTTACAGTCAGTTTTATTTATTTTAAACAATTTGAATTTTTTTAAAAAAACAAAAAAAACATTTTTTCACCTGGATCTCCGCCTGGATGGCTTGGGAGTTTGATCCAGAGGACGAAGAGGGCTGGACCAGGGTCCACTACAGCCGAGGTAGGCAGCGGACCTGGCAACCGCCTGACCGACGGCGCTACCGGGGCGCTCCGTACGGCCGAGACCCTCCGCAGCAACGCTGGGGCGCACCGCGCAGCAGAGGTCCTCCGCAGCAACGCTGGGGCCACCGCGCGCAGAAGTCCTCCACAGCAGTACTGGGGTCCACCGCGCAGCAGAGGTCCCCCGCAGGTACTGGGGCCACCGCGCAGCAGAGGTCCTCCGCAGCAGCACCAGCGCGCAGCTACGCCTCGGTGACCCGGAGCCGCAACAGAGGTCCCCGTCAGGCCCAGCCCTACCAGAACCGCCCCCGCAGGAACCGGGCCGCGGCTCCACGCCAGGGACGCGGCCAGCAGCGACAGCAGCGGCGGCAGCGGCAGCAGCCTGGAGCGCAGCGAGGGGTGCAGGACCCCGACAACCGCCAGCGGTCGGAGGACCCACTCTTCGCCGTCAAGGTTAGAGCACTCCACAGGCTGCTCAAGGCCCTGCACCACCTGCACAATGTGGCCAACAATGACGGCTACCCGCCAGCGATCCAGCGCCTGGCGGAAAACCTGGCCACCGCCATCAAGCCGGCCAACCCCAGCCAGAAAACGCTGGACTTGATTGACGGCAACGCGCGGCACTGGGCGTGGAACACCGTCACAATCCTGCGGAGCCACTATGAGGACGTGCTTCGGGAGGACAGGAAGCTGCTTCTGGACCTCGGCGGGGACGTCCTGGCTCCTCTGGAAGTGGCTCTGAAGTGGGCGAAGCGCAACCTGGGGAGGAGGTTCAAGCCGGAGACAGCTGATGAGGTGCAGCTGCTCCTCGTTATGTCTGATGGGGAGCTGGCCTCTTCAGACTCCGCCTCCCCAGCATCAGGCTCTTCCACCTCTTCCTCCCCCCACCGCCCTCCCCCCCACCTCTCTCCCTACACTCCTAACATCCCGCTCCCACCCCCCCTGGGGGCGATCCGGGGCAACAGGAGCAGAGTGGGGGCTCAGATGAGGAGTCGGAGACAGCTGTCCCCCCCTGTCCACCCAACTCGCTCCAAAGTTCTCCAGCTGAGCCGGCTCCATCTCCACGACCGGTGATGACCACGTCAGCCACCATGACTGACCCCCTGCATGGCGGCTGGACGCCACCGGACCCCAACGGCGACGGAGAGGCAGCAGAGGCTCCCCCACCTCCAGCTGAGGACGCCACGCCGCTTCCTCAACGCTCTGGGAGCCAGCGCCGCCAGGCTCCTGCTCCTGCTCCTGCTCCTCCTCTTCCTCCTCCTCCTCCTCCTCCTCCTCAACCTGAGACGGAGGAAATCTCGGCCAGGGAGGAGGAGCTCCTCTTCAACCTCATCCAAGAGGAGGTGGAGAGGTCAAGGGCTTCAGCTTCAGCTGCAGCCACACCGGTCCCCTGCGCAGCCTCCAGCCCCATCGACCTGGAGGAAGGCACATCCCTGCGACCCAGATCGGCTTCACTGCGCAGCCGGCTGCAGGGCAGCATGCAGCGGCGGCTCTTCTTCAGGAGCCTCCTCCAGGATCCTGCTGAGGACTCCGCCGCCGACCAGTCCGGGTCTGCTCCATCGCCGACACAGGTGACCTGTGCTCCTCACCAGGTGGGAACCTCAAATAAATTAGAGAACTGGTCACTTGACCTAAATAAAAAATGTGTGATTGTGGGTGACTCTAATGTAGGCAGGTTCCCACCTTTTGACAACCCTGACCTCCAGGTCATTAGCTTCCCTGGGGCCAAGTGGGGTCACATGGCCCACCTTTTTAGGAAGGCTCCGGCCTTCAACCAGGTGGAACGGCTGATCCTGTCGCTGGGGATCAACCACAGGTCCCAGGGCAACAAGACGGCGCTGGTCCAGGAGATGCATGAGGCCCTGGAAGCAGCCAGGGAGAAGTGTCCACAGGCGGAGATCTTTGTCCCCGCTGTGAACTTCTCCCTGGCACTTCCCCCTGCCCAGCAGATCACCTTGGCTCTCCTGAACCGGCAGATTGTGCAGCTGAGCCGCTACATCCCCGCGCTGAGGAGGCGGGACTTCACGGTTGCCGGGACAACATCCACTGGACCCCATCCACTGCAGCCAAGATGCTGAACCACTGGGCCCAGTGGTTAAATTAGGGAGCCCCGTTAGCCTGCCTGGCAAGGAGGGGCACTGTAATATTGTAAATAAAATGTATGTAATCTGTCAAAGTCTTTTACCCTCAGTGATGCACAGTGCTCCCTTCTGACAAAAGGTCTAACTTTTATCCCCACACAGGGAACAGATACCAAGCAGGTCAAAATGCAGATGCGTTTTGACCTGCAAAGGTATCACAGGAGACTGAAATTGGCCATTTATTATAAGGATGATGTTGATAATGTTAATAATACCCATTTGCCTTTCATGCCAGAGTCCGACTGGTCTCCTCCAATCACCGCGCTTCCTCCTGAGGTTGAGAAATTAATTTCCCAAGATCTAGACTATTTGGACAACAAATTTAAATTTATTAAAACTAAACCAAATTTGAATTCGGCTGAAACTGGGGCACTAAAAGAACTAATTTCAAACAAGAACATTATAATCAAACCTGCTGATAAGGGCAGCTCCATAGTCATCATGGACAGGGAGCAATACCTGTGGGAGGGATACAAACAATTGAACAACCAAACTATTACAAAAAATTAGACGCCCCAATTTACACCGATACGGCCCCCCTTGTAACCAAAATTTTAGATGACTTACACAAAAAGAAATTTATCAATTCGAAACAAAAAACTTACCTTAGCGGCGCCCCTGAGCCGAGAGCCAGGAGGTTTTATCTGCTCCCCAAAATCCACAAGGAGCCTGAAAAGTGGAGCTTGCCGCACGAGATCCCTCCTGGCAGGCCGATCGTCTCTGACTGCGGTAGCGAAACCTACCGCACAGCAGAGTTTATCGATCGCTACCTATACCCCTTATCAATTCGGCACCAAAGTTATATTAAGGACACCTACGATTTTGTGGAAAAAATTAAATTAATCTCTTTACCTCAGGACTCTATTCTATTTACTATTGACATCGACAGTTTGTACACTAACATTGATATAGATGAAGGAATGGCTGCATTAAGAACATTTTTTTGAAATATCCAGATTCGAGAAGACCAGATCGAGAACTCATCAAATTATTAGAAATTAATTTAAAGAGAAATGACTTTATATTCGATGGCCAATTCTTTCTCCAAATCAAAGGCACTGCCATGGGGAAGAAATTTGCACCAGCTTATGCAAATATCTTCATGGCAGAATGGGAGGTCGGGGCCCTTAGTACATGCAGAAAAACACCTCTGCATTACTACCGGTACCTGGATGACATCTGGGGGGTCTGGACACATTCTGAAGCTGAATTCCAGGAATTCCTCCAGCACCTGAACACATACAATCCATCGATCACAGTAAAGTCCACTACCAGCGTTAAAGCGGTCGACTTCCTGGACACAACCACATATAAAGGAGAAAACTTTGACACAACACATAAATTGGACATTAAAGTTTTCTTCAAACCCACAGACACACATGCTCTGCTATTCAAAACCAGCTATCATCCAAGGCACACTTATGCTGGCCTAATCAAATCACAGCTCCTCAGATTTCACAGAATTTGTTCACAGAAAACAGACTTTGAGGAGGCAACTAGGATTCTGTTTTCTGCTTTAAGTAAGAGAGGATATTCCAGATCTTTCCTGAGAGCATGCAGGAAGAACTTCCTTGAGTCCAGACCCCCCAATTCATCACCAATGATTCCTCTGATCACTACATTCTCCTCCTCAGCAGGACAGTTTGTGCATAACATCAAGCAGAATTTCACTAAATTCCAATCAGACACCTCTTTGCTGCAAAATTACAGAATAATCGCGGCCTACAAAAGAAACAAAAACCTGAGGGATTTCCTCGTCCGTGCTGAGGTCCGACCTTTGAATGCACCAAAGGTCAGGGGTCAGAGTGAATTCTTTAAACAGCTGCACTGGGTACAAAACAGACTCAAAAACACAATTTTCAAATTAGACCCATCAGGAAACCCCAAATCAAAAAATTGTGTTTATTTAATAACATGTCAAATCTGTAAGATCCAGTATGTGGGTGAAACGGGCAACAGCCTCCTTACCCGTTTCACCCAGCATAGATATAATATTCAAAAAGAAAAAAGGACTCATGTACCCTTAGTGCAGCATTTTATACGCCATGGCTGGGATGCACTTTCGGCCTGCGTGCTGGAATGCAACCCAGCCTGGTCCCCAGCCCAGAGGAGAAGGGCTGAGACGCTGTGGATCCACAGGCTGGACACACAGATCCCCAAGGGTCTGAACGAGAGGTAGGCTGGACGTGGGTGCTCCCGGCAGGACGTGCCCGTGCATCCTGGGGGAGGGGAAGAGGGTGAGGGGCTGAAGGAAGGGGACCTGGAACCTTCTGGGTCCCTGACATTTGACCCTGAACCCAAACCCCAACCCCAACCCCAACCCCAACCCTAATCTCGTGGACGACCATGTCCCTGTGGAACACCACACAACGACACCAGATTATTAACTGGTTCTAATGCCCTACCCACCAATTTGCCCTAAACCTAACCTCCCAGGGGTCCATGCCTAAACCTAACCCCTGATTGGAGCCCTATCCCCCCCACCTAAACACTGTGCATCACTGAGCGGCTTGTATATATAAATAAATCTGTATATATGTAATTTTGTAAATGTCATTTTGTACAGTTTGTAAGGGCCACCCAGCCAATTTCATTTAAAAATGTCTGTAAATATTGTAAATATTATAATAATGTTGTATTTTGTAAATAATGTCATCTGTTTGTCTTCGTTTTCTTGTAAATACTATTAATTGTTCAATTCTTGTAAATATGTTTGTTGTTCTGATTCTGCACTTGGTGCAATATAACATTTGGCCAGCAGAGGGAGGCAGCGCATGTAAACAAAAATCAGCTGTGTTCTGTCACTCCCTCTGCTGGCAACTGACAAAGGGAAGCCCCCCCCCCGCTTAATAGGCCTATGATAGGCTTCTGACTGTAAATGTTTCTTTTTAGTTTGAATTTATTTTCTATAAAGCTTTGTTATGTTTGTCCTGTTGGACAGTTGGCAGTTGACAGCCTGAAGAAGGTACAGCAGTACCGAAACGTTGCTTTTGTTTTCTGCCAAAATTTCGTATTAAAGTGCCTCACGGCATTTTAAACAAAGCTTTCGACTATTTTCTTTTTTTACAGTCAGTTTTATTTATTTTAAACAATTTGAATTTTTTTAAAAAAACAAAAAAAACATTTTTTCACCTGGATCTCCGCCTGGATGGCTTGGGAGTTTGATCCAGAGGACGAAGAGGGCTGGACCAGGGTCCACTACAGCCGAGGTAGGCAGCGGACCTGGCAACCGCCTGACCGACGGCGCTACCGGGGCGCTCCGTACGGCCGAGACCCTCCGCAGCAACGCTGGGGCGCACCGCGCAGCAGAGGTCCTCCGCAGCAACGCTGGGGCGCACCGCGCGGCAGAAGTCCTCCGCAGCAACGCTGGGGTCCACCGCGCAGCAGAGGTCCTCCACAACAGGACTGGGGTCCACCGCGCAGCAGAGGTCCTCCACAGCAGTACTGGGGTCCACCGCGCAGCAGAGGTCCCCCGCAGCAGTACTGGGGCGCACCGCGCAGCAGAGGTCCTCCGCAGCAGCACCAGGCGCGCAGCTACGCCTCGGTGACCCGGAGCCGCAACAGAGGTCCCCGTCAGGCCCAGCCCTACCAGAACCGCCCCCGCAGCTGGAAACCGGGCCGCGGCTCCACGCCAGGGACGCGGCCAGCAGCGACAGCAGCGGCGGCAGCGGCAGCAGCCTGGAGCGCAGCGAGGGGTGCAGGACCCCGACAACCGCCAGCGGTCGGAGGACCCACTCTTCGCCGTCAAGGTTAGAGCACTCCACAGGCTGCTCAAGGCCCTGCACCACCTGCACAATGTGGCCAACAATGACGGCTACCCGCCAGCGATCCAGCGCCTGGCGGAAAACCTGGCCACCGCCATCAAGCCGGCCAACCCCAGCCAGAAAACGCTGGACTTGATTGACGGCAACGGCACTGGGCGTGGAACACCGTCACAATCCTGCGGAGCCACTATGAGGACGTGCTTCGGGAGGACAGGAAGCTGCTTCTGGACCTCGGCGGGGACGTCCTGGCTCCTCTGGAAGTGGCTCTGAAGTGGGCGAAGCGCAACCTGGGGAGGAGGTTCAAGCCGGAGACAGCTGATGAGGTGCAGCTGCTCCTCGTTATGTCTGATGGGGAGCTGGCCTCTTCAGACTCCGCCTCCCCAGCATCAGGCTCTTCCACCTCTTCCTCCCCCCACCGCCCTCCCCCCCACCTCTCTCCTACACTCCTAACATCCCGCTCCCACCCCCCCTGGGGGCGATCCGGGGCAACAGGAGCAGAGTGGGGGCTCAGATGAGGAGTCGGAGACAGCTGTCCCCCCCTGTCCACCCAACTCGCTCCAAAGTTCTCCAGCTGAGCCGGCTCCATCTCCACGACCGGTGATGACCACGTCAGCCACCATGACTGACCCCCTGCATGGCGGCTGGACGCCACCGGACCCCAACGGCGACGGAGAGGCAGCAGAGGCTCCCCCACCTCCAGCTGAGGACGCCACGCCGCTTCCTCAACGCTCTGGGAGCCAGCGCCGCCAGGCTCCTGCTCCGGCTCCTGCTCCTCCTCTTCCTCCTCCTCCTCCTCCTCCTCCTCAACCTGAGACGGAGGAAATCTCGGCCAGGGAGGAGGAGCTCCTCTTCAACCTCATCCAAGAGGAGGTGGAGAGGTCAAGGGCTTCAGCTTCAGCTGCAGCCACACCGGTCCCCTGCGCAGCCTCCAGCCCCATCGACCTGGAGGAAGGCACATCCCTGCGACCCAGATCGGCTTCACTGCGCAGCCGGCTGCAGGGCAGCATGCAGCGGCGGCTCTTCTTCAGGAGCCTCCTCCAGGATCCTGCTGAGGACTCCGCCGCCGACCAGTCCGGGTCTGCTCCATCGCCGACACAGGTGACCTGTGCTCCTCACCAGGTGGGAACCTCAAATAAATTAGAGAACTGGTCACTTGACCTAAATAAAAAATGTGTGATTGTGGGTGACTCTAATGTAGGCAGGTTCCCACCTTTTGACAACCCTGACCTCCAGGTCATTAGCTTCCCTGGGGCCAAGTGGGGTCACATGGCCCACCTTTTTAGGAAGGCTCCGGCCTTCAACCAGGTGGAACGGCTGATCCTGTCGCTGGGGATCAACCACAGGTCCCAGGGCAACAAGACGGCGCTGGTCCAGGAGATGCATGAGGCCCTGGAAGCAGCCAGGGAGAAGTGTCCACAGGCGGAGATCTTTGTCCCCGCTGTGAACTTCTCCCTGGCACTTCCCCCTGCCCAGCAGATCACCTTGGCTCTCCTGAACCGGCAGATTGTGCAGCTGAGCCGCTACATCCCCGCGCTGAGGAGGCGGGACTCACGGTTGCCGGGGACAACATCCACTGGACCCCATCCACTGCAGCCAAGATGCTGAACCACTGGGCCCAGTGGTTAAATTAGGGAGCCCCGTTAGCCTGCCTGGCAAGGAGGGCACTGTAATATTGTAAATAAAAATGTATGTAATCTGTCAAAGTCTTTTACCCTCAGTGATGCACAGTGCTCCCTTCTGACAAAAGGTCTAACTTTTATCCCCACACAGGGAACAGATACCAAGCAGGTCAAAATGCAGATGCGTTTTGACCTGCAAAGGTATCACAGGAGACTGAAATTGGCCATTTATTATAAGGATGATGTTGATAATGTTAATAATACCCATTTGCCTTTCATGCCAGAGTCCGACTGGTCTCCTCCAATCACCGCGCTTCCTCCTGAGGTTGAGAAATTAATTTCCAAGATCTAGACTATTTGGACAACAAATTTAAATTTATTAAAACTAAACCAAATTTGAATTCGGCTGAAACTGGGGCACTAAAAGAACTAATTTCAAACAAGAACATTATAATCAAACCTGCTGATAAGGGCAGCTCCATAGTCATCATGGACAGGGAGCAATACCTGTGGGAGGGATACAAACAATTGAACAACCAAAACATATTACAAAAAATTAGACGCCCCAATTTACACCGATACGGCCCCCCTTGTAACCAAAATTTTAGATGACTTACACAAAAAGAAATTTATCAATTCGAAACAAAAAACTTACCTTAGCGGCGCCCCTGAGCCGAGAGCCAGGAGGTTTTATCTGCTCCCCAAAATCCACAAGGAGCCTGAAAAGTGGAGCTTGCCGCACGAGATCCCTCCTGGCAGGCCGATCGTCTCTGACTGCGGTAGCGAAACCTACCGCACAGCAGAGTTTATCGATCGCTACCTATACCCCTTATCAATTCGGCACCAAAGTTATATTAAGGACACCTACGATTTTGTGGAAAAAATTAAATTAATCTCTTTACCTCAGGACTCTATTCTATTTACTATTGACATCGACAGTTTGTACACTAACATTGATATAGATGAAGGAATTGGCTGCATTAAGAACATTTTTTTGAAATATCCAGATTCGAGAAGACCAGATCGAGAACTCATCAAATTATTAGAAATTAATTTAAAGAGAAATGACTTTATATTCGATGGCCAATTCTTTCTCCAAATCAAAGGCACTGCCATGGGGAAGAAATTTGCACCAGCTTATGCAAATATCTTCATGGCAGAATGGGAGGTCGGGGCCCTTAGTACATGCAGAAAAACACCTCTGCATTACTACCGGTACCTGGATGACATCTGGGGGGTCTGGACACATTCTGAAGCTGAATTCCAGGAATTCCTCCAGCACCTGAACACATACAATCCATCGATCACAGTAAAGTCCACTACCAGCGTTAAAGCGGTCGACTTCCTGGACACAACCACATATAAAGGAGAAAACTTTGACACAACACATAAATTGGACATTAAAGTTTTCTTCAAACCCACAGACACACATGCTCTGCTATTCAAAACCAGCTATCATCCAAGGCACACTTATGCTGGCCTAATCAAATCACAGCTCCTCAGATTTCACAGAATTTGTTCACAGAAAACAGACTTTGAGGAGGCAACTAGGATTCTGTTTTCTGCTTTAAGTAAGAGAGGATATTCCAGATCTTTCCTGAGAGCATGCAGGAAGAACTTCCTTGAGTCCAGACCCCCCAATTCATCACCAATGATTCCTCTGATCACTACATTCTCCTCCTCAGCAGGACAGTTTGTGCATAACATCAAGCAGAATTTCACTAAATTCCAATCAGACACCTCTTTGCTGCAAAATTACAGAATAATCGCGGCCTACAAAAGAAACAAAAACCTGAGGGATTTCCTCGTCCGTGCTGAGGTCCGACCTTTGAATGCACCAAAGGTCAGGGGTCAGAGTGAATTCTTTAAACAGCTGCACTGGGTACAAAACAGACTCAAAAACACAATTTTCAAATTAGACCCATCAGGAAACCCCAAATCAAAAAATTGTGTTTATTTAATAACATGTCAAATCTGTAAGATCCAGTATGTGGGTGAAACGGGCAACAGCCTCCTTACCCGTTTCACCCAGCATAGATATAATATTCAAAAAGAAAAAAGGACTCATGTACCCTTAGTGCAGCATTTTATACGCCATGGCTGGGATGCACTTTCGGCCTGCGTGCTGGAATGCAACCCAGCCTGGTCCCCAGCCCAGAGGAGAAGGGCTGAGACGCTGTGGATCCACAGGCTGGACACACAGATCCCCAAGGGTCTGAACGAGAGGTAGGCTGGACGTGGGTGCTCCCGGCAGGACGTGCCCGTGCATCCTGGGGGAGGGGAAGAGGGTGAGGGGCTGAAGGAAGGGGACCTGGAACCTTCTGGGTCCCTGACATTTGACCCTGAACCCAAACCCCAACCCCAACCCCAACCCCAACCCTTTCCAGCCAGTGCCTCCTGCCTGGGATGTCCCGCGTTGTCCTGTCCTCTCGTGGACGACCACGGGGGTGTCCTGTCCCTGTGGAACACCACACAACGACACCAGATTATTAACTGGTTCTAATGCCCTACCCACCAATTTGCCCTAAACCTAACCTCCCAGGGGTCCATGCCTAAACCTAACCCCTGATTGGAGCCCTATCCCCCCCACCTAAACACTGTGCATCACTGAGCGGCTTGTATATATAAATAAATCTGTATATATGTAATTTTGTAAATGTCATTTTGTACAGTTTGTAAGGGCCACCCAGCCAATTTCATTTAAAAATGTCTGTAAATATTGTAAATATTATAATAATGTTGTATTTTGTAAATAATGTCATCTGTTTGTCTTCGTTTTCTTGTAAATACTATTAATTGTTCAATTCTTGTAAATATGTTTGTTGTTCTGATTCTGCACTTGGTGCAATATAACATTTGGCCAGCAGAGGGAGGCAGCGCATGTAAACAAAAATCAGCTGTGTTCTGTCACTCCCTCTGCTGGCAACTGACAAAGGGAAGCCCCCCCCCCGCTTAATAGGCCTATGATAGGCTTCTGACTGTAAATGTTTCTTTTTTAGTTTGAATTTATTTTCTATAAAGCTTTGTTATGTTTGTCCTGTTGGACAGTTGGCAGTTGACAGCCTGAAGAAGGTACAGCAGTACCGAAACGTTGCTTTTGTTTTCTGCCAAAATTTCGTATTAAAGTGCCTCACGGCATTTTAAACAAAGCTTTCGACTATTTTCTTTTTTACAGTCAGTTTTATTTATTTTAAACAATTTGAATTTTTTTAAAAAAACAAAAAAAAACATTTTTTCACCTGGATCTCCGCCTGGATGGCTTGGGAGTTTGATCCAGAGGACGAAGAGGGCTGGACCAGGGTCCACTACAGCCGAGGTAGGCAGCGGACCTGGCAACCGCCTGACCGACGGCGCTACCGGGGCGCTCCGTACGGCCGAGACCCTCCGCAGCAACGCTGGGGCGCACCGCGCAGCAGAGGTCCTCCGCAGCAACGCTGGGGCGCACCGCGCGGCAGAAGTCCTCCGCAGCAACGCTGGGGTCCACCGCGCAGCAGAGGTCCTCCACAACAGGACTGGGGTCCACCGCGCAGCAGAGGTCCTCCACAGCAGTACTGGGGTCCACCGCGCAGCAGAGGTCCCCCGCAGCAGTACTGGGGCGCACCGCGCAGCAGAGGTCCTCCGCAGCAGCACCAGGGCGCGCAGCTACGCCTCGGTGACCCGGAGCCGCAACAGAGGTCCCCGTCAGGCCCAGCCCTACCAGAACCGCCCCCGCAGCTGGAACCGGGCCGCGGCTCCACGCCAGGGACGCGGCCAGCAGCGACAGCAGCGGCGGCAGCGGCAGCAGCCTGGAGCGCAGCGAGGGGTGCAGGACCCCGACAACCGCCAGCGGTCGGAGGACCCACTCTTCGCCGTCAAGGTTAGAGCACTCCACAGGCTGCTCAAGGCCCTGCACCACCTGCACAATGTGGCCAACAATGACGGCTACCCGCCAGCGATCCAGCGCCTGGCGGAAAACCTGGCCACCGCCATCAAGCCGGCCAACCCCAGCGAAAACGCTGGACTTGATTGACGGCAACGCGCGGCACTGGGCGTGGAACACCGTCACAATCCTGCGGAGCCACTATGAGGACGTGCTTCGGGAGGACAGGAAGCTGCTTCTGGACCTCGGCGGGGACGTCCTGGCTCCTCTGGAAGTGGCTCTGAAGTGGGCGAAGCGCAACCTGGGGAGGAGGTTCAAGCCGGAGACAGCTGATGAGGTGCAGCTGCTCCTCGTTATGTCTGATGGGGAGCTGGCCTCTTCAGACTCCGCCTCCCCAGCATCAGGCTCTTCCACCTCTTCCTCCCCCCACCGCCCTCCCCCCACCTCTCCCTACACTCCTAACATCCCGCTCCCACCCCCCCTGGGGGCGATCCGGGGCAACAGGAGCAGAGTGGGGGCTCAGATGAGGAGTCGGAGACAGCTGTCCCCCTGTCCACCCAACTCGCTCCAAAGTTCTCCAGCTGAGCCGGCTCCATCTCCACGACCGGTGATGACCACGTCAGCCACCATGACTGACCCCCTGCATGGCGGCTGGACGCCACCGGACCCCAACGGCGACGGAGAGGCAGCAGAGGCTCCCCCACCTCCAGCTGAGGACGCCACGCCGCTTCCTCAACGCTCTGGGAGCCAGCGCCGCCAGGCTCCTGCTCTGCTCCTGCTCCTCCTCTTCTCCTCCTCCTCCTCCTCCTCCTCAACCTGAGACGGAGGAAATCTCGGCCAGGGAGGAGGAGCTCCTCTTCAACCTCATCCAAGAGGAGGTGGAGAGGTCAAGGGCTTCAGCTTCAGCTGCAGCCACACCGGTCCCCTGCGCAGCCTCCAGCCCCATCGACCTGGAGGAAGGCACATCCCTGCGACCCAGATCGGCTTCACTGCGCAGCCGGCTGCAGGGCAGCATGCAGCGGCGGCTCTTCTTCAGGAGCCTCCTCCAGGATCCTGCTGAGGACTCCGCCGCCGACCAGTCCGGGTCTGCTCCATCGCCGACACAGGTGACCTGTGCTCCTCACCAGGTGGGAACCTCAAATAAATTAGAGAACTGGTCACTTGACCTAAATAAAAAATGTGTGATTGTGGGTGACTCTAATGTAGGCAGGTTCCCACCTTTTGACAACCCTGACCTCCAGGTCATTAGCTTCCCTGGGGCCAAGTGGGGTCACATGGCCCACCTTTTTAGGAAGGCTCCGGCCTTCAACCAGGTGGAACGGCTGATCCTGTCGCTGGGGATCAACCACAGGTCCCAGGGCAACAAGACGGCGCTGGTCCAGGAGATGCATGAGGCCCTGGAAGCAGCCAGGGAGAAGTGTCCACAGGCGGAGATCTTTGTCCCCGCTGTGAACTTCTCCCTGGCACTTCCCCCTGCCCAGCAGATCACCTTGGCTCTCCTGAACCGGCAGATTGTGCAGCTGAGCCGCTACATCCCCGCGCTGAGGAGGCGGGACTTCACGGTTGCCGGGGACAACATCCACTGGACCCCATCCACTGCAGCCAAGATGCTGAACCACTGGGCCCAGTGGTTAAATTAGGGAGCCCCGTTAGCCTGCCTGGCAAGGAGGGCACTGTAATATTGTAATAAAAATGTATGTAATCTGTCAAAGTCTTTTACCCTCAGTGATGCACAGTGCTCCCTTCTGACAAAAGGTCTAACTTTTATCCCCACACAGGGAAGATACCAAGCAGGTCAAAATGCAGATGCGTTTTGACCTGCAAAGGTATCACAGGAGACTGAAATTGGCCATTTATTATAAGGATGATGTTGATAATGTTAATAATACCCATTTGCCTTTCATGCCAGAGTCCGACTGGTCTCCTCCAATCACCGCGCTTCCTCCTGAGGTTGAGAAATTAATTTCCCAAGATCTAGACTATTTGGACAACAAATTTAAATTTATTAAAACTAAACCAAATTTGAATTCGGCTGAAACTGGGGCACTAAAAGAACTAATTTCAAACAAGAACATTATAATCAACCTGCTGATAAGGGCAGCTCCATAGTCATCATGGACAGGGAGCAATACCTGTGGGAGGGATACAAACAATTGAACAACCAAACATATTACAAAAAATTAGACGCCCCAATTTACACCGATACGGCCCCCTTGTAACCAAAATTTTAGATGACTTACACAAAAAGAAATTTATCAATTCGAAACAAAAAACTTACCTTAGCGGCGCCCCTGAGCCGAGAGCCAGGAGGTTTTATCTGCTCCCCAAAATCCACAAGGAGCCTGAAAAGTGGAGCTTGCCGCACGAGATCCCTCCTGGCAGGCCGATCGTCTCTGACTGCGGTAGCGAAACCTACCGCACAGCAGAGTTTATCGATCGCTACCTATACCCTTATCAATTCGGCACCAAAGTTATATTAAGGACACCTACGATTTTGTGGAAAAAATTAAATTAATCTCTTTACCTCAGGACTCTATTCTATTTACTATTGACATCGACAGTTTGTACACTAACATTGATATAGATGAAGGAATTGGCTGCATTAAGAACATTTTTTTGAAATATCCAGATTCGAGAAGACCAGATCGAGAACTCATCAAATTATTAGAAATTAATTTAAAGAGAAATGACTTTATATTCGATGGCCAATTCTTTCTCCAAATCAAAGGCACTGCCATGGGGAAGAAATTTGCACCAGCTTATGCAAATATCTTCATGGCAGAATGGGAGGTCGGGGCCCTTAGTACATGCAGAAAAACACCTCTGCATTACTACCGGTACCTGGATGACATCTGGGGGGTCTGGACACATTCTGAAGCTGAATTCCAGGAATTCCTCCAGCACCTGAACACATACAATCCATCGATCACAGTAAAGTCCACTACCAGCGTTAAAGCGGTCGACTTCCTGGACACAACCACATATAAAGGAGAAAACTTTGACACAACACATAAATTGGACATTAAAGTTTTCTTCAAACCCACAGACACACATGCTCTGCTATTCAAAACCAGCTATCATCCAAGGCACACTTATGCTGGCCTAATCAAATCACAGCTCCTCAGATTTCACAGAATTTGTTCACAGAAAACAGACTTTGAGGAGGCAACTAGGATTCTGTTTTCTGCTTTAAGTAAGAGAGGATATTCCAGATCTTTCCTGAGAGCATGCAGGAAGAACTTCCTTGAGTCCAGACCCCCCAATTCATCACCAATGATTCCTCTGATCACTACATTCTCCTCCTCAGCAGGACAGTTTGTGCATAACATCAAGCAGAATTTCACTAAATTCCAATCAGACCTCTTTGCTGCAAAATTACAGAATAATCGCGGCCTACAAAAGAAACAAGAACCTGAGGGATTTCCTCGTCCGTGCTGAGGTCCGACCTTTGAATGCACCAAAGGTCAGGGGTCAGAGTGAATTCTTTAAACAGCTGCACTGGGTACAAAACAGACTCAAAAACACAATTTTCAAATTAGACCCATCAGGAAACCCCAAATCAAAAAATTGTGTTTATTTAATAACATGTCAAATCTGTAAGATCCAGTATGTGGGTGAAACGGGCAACAGCCTCCTTACCCGTTTCACCCAGCATAGATATAATATTCAAAAAGAAAAAAGGACTCATGTACCCTTAGTGCAGCATTTTATACGCCATGGCTGGGATGCACTTTCGGCCTGCGTGCTGGAATGCAACCCAGCCTGGTCCCCAGCCCAGAGGAGAAGGGCTGAGACGCTGTGGATCCACAGGCTGGACACACAGATCCCCAAGGGTCTGAACGAGAGGTAGGCTGGACGTGGGTGCTCCCGGCAGGACGTGCCCGTGCATCCTGGGGGAGGGGAAGAGGGGTGAGGGGCTGAAGGAAGGGGACCTGGAACCTTCTGGTCCCTGACATTTGACCCTGAACCCAAACCCCAACCCCAACCCCAACCCCAACCCTTTCCAGCCAGTGCCTCCTGCCTGGGATGTCCCGCGTTGTCCTGTCCTCTCGTGGACGACCACGGGGGTGTCCTGTCCCTGTGGAACACCACACAACGACACCAGATTATTAACTGGTTCTAATGCCCTACCCACCAATTTGCCCTAAACCTAACCTCCCAGGGGTCCATGCCTAAACCTAACCCCTGATTGGAGCCCTATCCCCCCCACCTAAACACTGTGCATCACTGAGCGGCTTGTATATATAAATAAATCTGTATATATGTAATTTTGTAAATGTCATTTTGTACAGTTTGTAAGGGCCACCCAGCCAATTTCATTTAAAAATGTCTGTAAATATTGTAAATATTATAATAATGTTGTATTTTGTAAATAATGTCATCTGTTTGTCTTCGTTTTTTTGTAAATACTATTAATTGTTCAATTCTTGTAAATATGTTTGTTGTTCTGATTCTGCACTTGGTGCAATAACATTTGGCCAGCAGAGGGAGGCAGCGCATGTAAACAAAAATCAGCTGTGTTCTGTCACTCCTCTGCTGGCAACTGACAAAGGGAAGCCCCCCCCCCGCTTAATAGGCCTATGATAGGCTTCTGACTGTAAATGTTTCTTTTTTAGTTTGAATTTATTTTCTATAAAGCTTTGTTATGTTTGTCCTGTTGGACAGTTGGCAGTTGACAGCCTGAAGAAGGTACAGCAGTACCGAAACGTTGCTTTTGTTTTCTGCCAAAATTTCGTATTAAAGTGCCTCACGGCATTTTAAACAAAGCTTTCGACTATTTTCTTTTTTACAGTCAGTTTTATTTATTTTAAACAATTTGAATTTTTTTAAAAAAACAAAAAAAACATTTTTTCACCTGGATCTCCGCCTGGATGGCTTGGGAGTTTGATCCAGAGGACGAAGAGGGCTGGACCAGGGTCCACTACAGCCGAGGTAGGCAGCGGACCTGGCAACCGCCTGACCGACGGCGCTACCGGGGCGCTCCGTACGGCCGAGACCCTCCGCAGCAACGCTGGGGCGCACCGCGCAGCAGAGGTCCTCCGCAGCAACGCTGGGGCGCACCGCGCGGCAGAAGTCCTCCGCAGCAACGCTGGGGTCCACCGCGCAGCAGAGGTCCTCCACAACAGGACTGGGGTCCACCGCGCAGCAGAGGTCCTCCACAGCAGTACTGGGGTCCACCGCGCAGCAGAGGTCCCCGCAGCAGTACTGGGGCGCACCGCGCAGCAGAGGTCCTCCGCAGCAGCACCAGGCGCGCAGCTACGCCTCGGTGACCCGGAGCCGCAACAGAGGTCCCCGTCAGGCCCAGCCCTACCAGAACCGCCCCGCAGCTGGAACCGGGCCGCGGCTCCACGCCAGGGACGCGGCCAGCAGCGACAGCAGCGGCGGCAGCGGCAGCAGCCTGGAGCGCAGCGAGGGGTGCAGGACCCCGACAACCGCCAGCGGTCGGAGGACCCACTCTTCGCCGTCAAGGTTAGAGCACTCCACAGGCTGCTCAAGGCCCTGCACCACCTGCACAATGTGGCCAACAATGACGGCTACCCGCCAGCGATCCAGCGCCTGGCGGAAAACCTGGCCACCGCCATCAAGCCGGCCAACCCCAGCCAGAAAACGCTGGACTTGATTGACGGCAACGCGCGGCACTGGGCGTGGAACACCGTCACAATCCTGCGGAGCCACTATGAGGACGTGCTTCGGGAGGACAGGAAGCTGCTTCTGGACCTCGGCGGGGACGTCCTGGCTCCTCTGGAAGTGGCTCTGAAGTGGGCGAAGCGCAACCTGGGGAGGAGGTTCAAGCCGGAGACAGCTGATGAGGTGCAGCTGCTCCTCGTTATGTCTGATGGGGAGCTGGCCTCTTCAGACTCCGCCTCCCCAGCATCAGGCTCTTCCACCTCTTCCTCCCCCCACCGCCCTCCCCCCCACCTCTCTCCCTACACTCCTAATATCCCCGCTCCCACCCCCCCTGGGGGCGATCCGGGGCAACAGGAGCAGAGTGGGGGCTCAGATGAGGAGTCGGAGACAGCTGTCCCCCCCTGTCCACCCAACTCGCTCCAAAGTTCTCCAGCTGAGCCGGCTCCATCTCCACGACCGGTGATGACCACGTCAGCCACCATGACTGACCCCCTGCATGGCGGCTGGACGCCACCGGACCCCAACGGCGACGGAGAGGCAGCAGAGGCTCCCCCACCTCCAGCTGAGGACGCCACGCCGCTTCCTCAACGCTCTGGGAGCCAGCGCCGCCAGGCTCCTGCTCCGGCTCCTGCTCCTCCTCTTCCTCCTCCTCCTCCTCCTCCTCCTCAACCTGAGACGGAGGAAATCTCGGCCAGGGAGGAGGAGCTCCTCTTCAACCTCATCCAAGAGGAGGTGGAGAGGTCAAGGGCTTCAGCTTCAGCTGCAGCCACACCGGTCCCCTGCGCAGCCTCCAGCCCCATCGACCTGGAGGAAGGCACATCCCTGCGACCCAGATCGGCTTCACTGCGCAGCCGGCTGCAGGGCAGCATGCAGCGGCGGCTCTTCTTCAGGAGCCTCCTCCAGGATCCTGCTGAGGACTCCGCCGCCGACCAGTCCGGGTCTGCTCCATCGCCGACACAGGTGACCTGTGCTCCTCACCAGGTGGGAACCTCAAATAAATTAGAGAACTGGTCACTTGACCTAAATAAAAAATGTGTGATTGTGGGTGACTCTAATGTAGGCAGGTTCCCACCTTTTGACAACCCTGACCTCCAGGTCATTAGCTTCCTGGGGCCAAGTGGGGTCACATGGCCCACCTTTTTAGGAAGGCTCCGGCCTTCAACCAGGTGGAACGGCTGATCCTGTCGCTGGGGATCAACCACAGGTCCCAGGGCAACAAGACGGCGCTGGTCCAGGAGATGCATGAGGCCCTGGAAGCAGCCAGGGAGAAGTGTCCACAGGCGGAGATCTTTGTCCCCGCTGTGAACTTCTCCCTGGCACTTCCCCCTGCCCAGCAGATCACCTTGGCTCTCCTGAACCGGCAGATTGTGCAGCTGAGCCGCTACATCCCCGCGCTGAGGAGGCGGGACTTCACGGTTGCCGGGGACAACATCCACTGGACCCCATCCACTGCAGCCAAGATGCTGAACCACTGGGCCCAGTGGTTAAATTAGGGAGCCCCGTTAGCCTGCCTGGCAAGGAGGGGCACTGTAACATTGTAAATAAAAATGTATGTAATCTGTCAAAGTCTTTTACCCTCAGTGATGCACAGTGCTCCCTTCTGACAAAAGGTCTAACTTTTATCCCCACACAGGGAACAGATACCAAGCAGGTCAAAATGCAGATGCGTTTTGACCTGCAAAGGTATCACAGGAGACTGAAATTGGCCATTTATTATAAGGATGATGTTGATAATGTTAATAATACCCATTTGCCTTTCATGCCAGAGTCCGACTGGTCTCCTCCAATCACCGCGCTTCCTCCTGAGGTTGAGAAATTAATTTCCCAAGATCTAGACTATTTGGACAACAAATTTAAATTTATTAAAACTAAACCAAATTTGAATTCGGCTGAAACTGGGGCACTAAAAGAACTAATTTCAAACAAGAACATTATAATCAAACCTGCTGATAAGGGCAGCTCCATAGTCATCATGGACAGGGAGCAATACCTGTGGGAGGGATACAAACAATTGAACAACCAAACATATTACAAAAAATTAGACGCCCCAATTTACACCGATACGGCCCCCCTTGTAACCAAAATTTTAGATGACTTACACAAAAAGAAATTTATCAATTCGAAACAAAAAACTTACCTTAGCGGCGCCCCTGAGCCGAGAGCCAGGAGGTTTTATCTGCTCCCCAAAATCCACAAGGAGCCTGAAAAGTGGAGCTTGCCGCACGAGATCCCTCCTGGCAGGCCGATCGTCTCTGACTGCGGTAGCGAAACCTACCGCACAGCAGAGTTTATCGATCGCTACCTATACCCCTTATCAATTCGGCACCAAAGTTATATTAAGGACACCTACGATTTTGTGGAAAAAATTAAATTAATCTCTTTACCTCAGGACTCTATTCTATTTACTATTGACATCGACAGTTTGTACACTAACATTGATATAGATGAAGGAATTGGCTGCATTAAGAACATTTTTTTGAAATATCCAGATTCGAGAAGACCAGATCGAGAACTCATCAAATTATTAGAAATTAATTTAAAGAGAAATGACTTTATATTCGATGGCCAATTCTTTCTCCAAATCAAAGGCACTGCCATGGGGAAGAAATTTGCACCAGCTTATGCAAATATCTTCATGGCAGAATGGGAGGTCGGGGCCCTTAGTACATGCAGAAAAACACCTCTGCATTACTACCGGTACCTGGATGACATCTGGGGGTCTGGACACATTCTGAAGCTGAATTCCAGGAATTCCTCCAGCACCTGAACACATACAATCCATCGATCACAGTAAAGTCCACTACCAGCGTTAAAGCGGTCGACTTCCTGGACACAACCACATATAAAGGAGAAAACTTTGACACAACACATAAATTGGACATTAAAGTTTTCTTCAAACCCACAGACACACATGCTCTGCTATTCAAAACCAGCTATCATCCAAGGCACACTTATGCTGGCCTAATCAAATCACAGCTCCTCAGATTTCACAGAATTTGTTCACAGAAAACAGACTTTGAGGAGGCAACTAGGATTCTGTTTTCTGCTTTAAGTAAGAGAGGATATTCCAGATCTTTCCTGAGAGCATGCAGGAAGAACTTCCTTGAGTCCAGACCCCCCAATTCATCACCAATGATTCCTCTGATCACTACATTCTCCTCCTCAGCAGGACAGTTTGTGCATAACATCAAGCAGAATTTCACTAAATTCCAATCAGACACCTCTTTGCTGCAAAATTACAGAATAATCGCGGCCTACAAAAGAAACAAAAACCTGAGGGATTTCCTCGTCCGTGCTGAGGTCCGACTTTGAATGCACCAAAGGTCAGGGGTCAGAGTGAATTCTTTAAACAGCTGCACTGGGTACAAAACAGACTCAAAAACACAATTTTCAAATTAGACCCATCAGGAAACCCCAAATCAAAAAATTGTGTTTATTTAATAACATGTCAAATCTGTAAGATCCAGTATGTGGGTGAAACGGGCAACAGCCTCCTTACCCGTTTCACCCAGCATAGATATAATATTCAAAAAGAAAAAAGGACTCATGTACCCTTAGTGCAGCATTTTATACGCCATGGCTGGGATGCACTTTCGGCCTGCGTGCTGGAATGCAACCCAGCCTGGTCCCCAGCCCAGAGGAGAAGGGCTGAGACGCTGTGGATCCACAGGCTGGACACACAGATCCCCAAGGGTCTGAACGAGAGGTAGGCTGGACGTGGGTGCTCCCGGCAGGACGTGCCCGTGCATCCTGGGGGAGGGAAGAGGGTGAGGGGCTGAAGGAAGGGGACCTGGAACCTTCTGGGTCCCTGACATTTGACCCTGAACCCAAACCCCAACCCCAACCCCAACCCCAACCCTTTCCAGCCAGTGCCTCCTGCCTGGGATGTCCCGCGTTGTCCTGTCCTCTCGTGGACGACCACGGGGTGTCCTGTCCCTGTGGAACACCACACAACGACACCAGATTATTAACTGGTTCTAATGCCCTACCCACCAATTTGCCCTAAACCTAACCTCCCAGGGGTCCATGCCTAAACCTAACCCCTGATTGGAGCCCTATCCCCCATCTAAACACTGTGCATCACTGAGCGGCTTGTATATATAAATAAATCTGTATATATGTAATTTTGTAAATGTCATTTTGTACAGTTTGTAAGGGCCACCCAGCCAATTTCATTTAAAAATGTCTGTAAATATTGTAAATATTATAATAATGTTGTATTTTGTAAATAATGTCATCTGTTTGTCTTCGTTTTCTTGTAAATACTATTAATTGTTCAATTCTTGTAAATATGTTTGTTGTTCTGATTCTGCACTTGGTGCAATATAACATTTGGCCAGCAGAGGGAGGCAGCGCATGTAAACAAAAATCAGCTGTGTTCTGTCACTCCCTCTGCTGGCAACTGACAAAGGGAAGCCCCCCCCCCCCTTAATAGGCCTATGATAGGCTTCTGACTGTAAATGTTTCTTTTTTAGTTTGAATTTATTTTCTATAAAGCTTTGTTATGTTTGTCCTGTTGGACAGTTGGCAGTTGACAGCCTGAAGAAGGTACAGCAGTACCACCGAACGTTGCTTTTGTTTTCTGCCAAAATTTCGTATTAAAGTGCCTCACGGCATTTTAAACAAAGCTTTCGACTATTTTCTTTTTTTACAGTCAGTTTTATTTATTTTAAACAATTTGAATTTTTTTAAAAAAACAAAAAAAACATTTTTTCACCTGGATCTCCGCCTGGATGGCTTGGGAGTTTGATCCAGAGGACGAAGAGGGCTGGACCAGGGTCCACTACAGCCGAGGTAGGCAGCGGACCTGGCCACCGCCTGACCGACGGCGCTACCCGGGGCGCTCCGTACGACCGAGACCCTCCGCAGCAACGCTGGGGCGCACCGCGCAGCAGAGGTCCTCCGCAGCAACGCTGGGGCGCACCGCGCGGCAGAAGTCCTCCGCAGCAACGCTGGGGTCCACCGCGCAGCAGAGGTCCTCCACAACAGGACTGGGGTCCACCGCGCAGCAGAGGTCCTCCACAGCAGTACTGGGGTCCACCGCGCAGCAGAGGTCCCCCGCAGCAGTACTGGGGCGCACCGCGCAGCAGAGGTCCTCCGCAGCAGCACCAGGCGCGCAGCTACGCCTCGGTGACCCGGAGCCGCAACAGAGGTCCCCGTCAGGCCCAGCCTACCAGAACCGCCCCCGCAGCTGGAACCGGGCCGCGGCTCCACGCCAGGGACGCGGCCAGCAGCGACAGCAGCGGCGGCAGCGGCAGCAGCCTGGAGCGCAGCGAGGGGTGCAGGACCCCGACAACCGCCAGCGGTCGGAGGACCCACTCTTCGCCGTCAAGGTTAGAGCACTCCACAGGCTGCTCAAGGCCCTGCACCACCTGCACAATGTGGCCAACAATGACGGCTACCCGCCAGCGATCCAGCGCCTGGCGGAAAACCTGGCCACCGCCATCAAGCCGGCCAACCCCAGCCAGAAAAACGCTGGACTTGATTGACGGCAACGCGCGGCACTGGGCGTGGAACACCGTCACAATCCTGCGGAGCCACTATGAGGACGTGCTTCGGGAGGACAGGAAGCTGCTTCTGGACCTCGGCGGGGACGTCCTGGCTCCTCTGGAAGTGGCTCTGAAGTGGGCGAAGCGCAACCTGGGGAGGAGGTTCAAGCCGGAGACAGCTGATGAGGTGCAGCTGCTCCTCGTTATGTCTGATGGGGAGCTGGCCTCTTCAGACTCCGCCTCCCCAGCATCAGGCTCTTCCACCTCTTCCTCCCCCCACCGCCCTCCCCCCCACCTCTCTCCCTACACTCCTAACATCCCCGCTCCCACCCCCCCTGGGGGCGATCGGGGCAACAGGAGCAGAGTGGGGGCTCAGATGAGGAGTCGGAGACAGCTGTCCCCCCCTGTCCACCCAACTCGCTCCAAAGTTCTCCAGCTGAGCCGGCTCCATCTCCACGACCGGTGATGACCACGTCAGCCACCATGACTGACCCCCTGCATGGCGGCTGGACGCCACCGGACCCCAACGGCGACGGAGAGGCAGCAGAGGCTCCCCCACCTCCAGCTGAGGACGCCACGCCGCTTCCTCAACGCTCTGGGAGCCAGCGCCGCCAGGCTCCTGCTCCTGCTCCTGCTCCTCCTCTCCTCCTCCTCCTCCTCCTCCTCCTCAACCTGAGACGGAGGAAATCTCGGCCAGGGAGGAGGAGCTCCTCTTCAACCTCATCCAAGAGGAGGTGGAGAGGTCAAGGGCTTCAGCTTCAGCTGCAGCCACACCGGTCCCCTGCGCAGCCTCCAGCCCCATCGACCTGGAGGAGGCACATCCTGCGACCCAGATCGGCTTCACTGCGCAGCCGGCTGCAGGGCAGCATGCAGCGGCGGCTCTTCTTCAGGAGCCTCCTCCAGGATCCTGCTGAGGACTCCGCCGCCGACCAGTCCCGGGTCTGCTCCATCGCCGACACAGGTGACCTGTGCTCCTCACAGGTGGGAACCTCAATAAATTAGAGAACTGTCACTTGACCTAAATAAAAAATGTGTGATTGTGGGTGACTCTAATGTAGGCAGGTTCCCACCTTTTGACAACCCTGACCTCCAGGTCATTAGCTTCCCTGGGGCCAAGTGGGGTCACATGGCCCACCTTTTTAGGAAGGCTCCAGCCTTCAACCAGGTGGAACGGCTGATCCTGTCGCTGGGGATCAACACAGGTCCCAGGGCAACAAGACGGCGCTGGTCCAGGAGATGCATGAGGCCCTGGAAGCAGCCAGGGAGAAGTGTCCACAGGCGGAGATCTTTGTCCCCGCTGTGAACTTCTCCCTGGCACTTCCCCCTGCCCAGCAGATCACCTTGGCTCTCCTGAACCGGCAGATTGTGCAGCTGAGCCGCTACATCCCCGCTGAGGAGGCGGGACTTCACGGTTGCCGGGGACAACATCCACTGGACCCCATCCACTGCAGCCAAGATGCTGAACCACTGGGCCCAGTGGTTAAATTAGGGAGCCCCGTTAGCCTGCCTGGCAAAGGAGGGGCACTGTAACATTGTAAATAAAAATGTATGTAATCTGTCAAAGTCTTTTACCCTCAGTGATGCACAGTGCTCCCTTCTGACAAAAGGTCTAACTTTTATCCCCACACAGGGAACAGATACCAAGCAGGTCAAAATGCAGATGCGTTTTGAACCTGCAAAGGTATCACAGGAGACTGAAATTGGCCATTTATTATAAGGATGATGTTGATAATGTTAATAATACCCATTTGCCTTTCATGCCAGAGTCCGGACTGGTCTCCTCCAATCACCGCGCTTCCTCCTGAGGTTGAGAAATTAATTTCCCAAGATCTAGACTATTTGGACAACAAATTTAAATTTATTAAAACTAAACCAAATTTGAATTCGGCTGAAACTGGGGCACTAAAAGAACTAATTTCAAACAAGAACATTATAATCAAACCTGCTGATAAGGGCAGCTCCATAGTCATCATGGACAGGGAGCAATCCTGTGGGAGGGATACAAACAATTGAACAACCAAACATATTACAAAAAATTAGACGCCCCAATTTACACCGATACGGCCCCCTTGTAACCAAAATTTTAGATGACTTACACAAAAAGAAATTTATCAATTCGAAACAAAAAACTTACCTTAGCGGCGCCCCTGAGCCGAGAGCCAGGAGGTTTTATCTGCTCCCCAAAATCCACAAGGAGCCTGAAAAGTGGAGCTTGCCGCACGAGATCCCTCCTGGCAGGCCGATCGTCTCTGACTGCGGTAGCGAAACCTACCGCACAGCAGAGTTTATCGATCGCTACCTATACCCCTTATCAATTCGGCACCAAAGTTATATTAAGGACACCTACGATTTTGTGGAAAAAATTAAATTAATCTCTTTACCTCAGGACTCTATTCTATTTACTATTGACATCGACAGTTTGTACACTAACATTGATATAGATGAAGGAATTGGCTGCATTAAGAACATTTTTTTGAAATATCCAGATTCGAGAAGACCAGATCGAGAACTCATCAAATTATTAGAAATTAATTTAAAGAGAAATGACTTTATATTCGATGGCCAATTCTTTCTCCAAATCAAAGGCACTGCCATGGGGAAGAAATTTGCACCAGCTTATGCAAATATCTTCATGGCAGAATGGGAGGTCGGGGCCCTTAGTACATGCAGAAAAACACCTCTGCATTACTACCGGTACCTGGATGACATCTGGGGGGTCTGGACACATTCTGAAGCTGAATTCCAGGAATTCCTCCAGCACCTGAACACATACAATCCATCGATCACAGTAAAGTCCACTACCAGCGTTAAAGCGGTCGACTTCCTGGACACAACCACATATAAAGGAGAAAACTTTGACACAACACATAAATTGGACATTAAAGTTTTCTTCAAACCCACAGACACACATGCTCTGCTATTCAAAACCAGCTATCATCCAAGGCACACTTATGCTGGCCTAATCAAATCACAGCTCCTCAGATTTCACAGAATTTGTTCACAGAAAACAGACTTTGAGGAGGCAACTAGGATTCTGTTTTCTGCTTTAAGTAAGAGAGGATATTCCAGATCTTTCCTGAGAGCATGCAGGAAGAACTTCCTTGAGTCCAGACCCCCCAATTCATCACCAATGATTCCTCTGATCACTACATTCTCCTCCTCAGCAGGACAGTTTGTGCATAACATCAAGCAGAATTTCACTAAATTCCAATCAGACACCTCTTTGCTGCAAAATTACAGAATAATCGCGGCCTACAAAAGAAACAAAAACCTGAGGGATTTCCTCGTCCGTGCTGAGGTCCGACCTTTGAATGCACCAAAGGTCAGGGGTCAGAGTGAATTCTTTAAACAGCTGCACTGGGTACAAAACAGACTCAAAAACACAATTTTCAAATTAGACCCATCAGGAAACCCCAAATCAAAAAATTGTGTTTATTTAATAACATGTCAAATCTGTAAGATCCAGTATGTGGGTGAAACGGGCAACAGCCTCCTTACCCGTTTCACCCAGCATAGATATAATATTCAAAAAGAAAAAAGGACTCATGTACCCTTAGTGCAGCATTTTATACGCCATGGCTGGGATGCACTTTCGGCCTGCGTGCTGGAATGCAACCCAGCCTGGTCCCCAGCCCAGAGGAGAAGGGCTGAGACGCTGTGGATCCACAGGCTGGACACACAGATCCCCAAGGGTCTGAACGAGAGGTAGGCTGGACGTGGGTGCTCCCGGCAGGACGTGCCCGTGCATCCTGGGGGAGGGGAAGAGGGTGAGGGGCTGAAGGAAGGGGACCTGGAACCTTCTGGGTCCCTGACATTTGACCCTGAACCCAAACCCCAACCCCAACCCCAACCCCAACCCTTTCCAGCCAGTGCCTCCTGCCTGGGATGTCCCGCGTTGTCCTGTCCTCTCGTGGACGACCACGGGGGTGTCCTGTCCCTGTGGAACACCACACAACGACACCAGATTATTAACTGGTTCTAATGCCCTACCCACCAATTTGCCCTAAACCTAACCTCCCAGGGGTCCATGCCTAAACCGAACCCCTGATTGGAGCCCTATCCCCCCCCACCTAAACACTGTGCATCACTGAGCGGCTTGTATATATAAATAAATCTGTATATATGTAATTTTGTAAATGTCATTTTGTACAGTTTGTAAGGGCCACCCAGCCAATTTCATTTAAAAATGTCTGTAAATATTGTAAATATTATAATAATGTTGTATTTTGTAAATAATGTCATCTGTTTGTCTTCGTTTTCTTGTAAATACTATTAATTGTTCAATTCTTGTAAATATGTTTGTTGTTCTGATTCTGCACTTGGTGCAATATAACATTTGGCCAGCAGAGGGAGGCAGCGCATGTAAACAAAAATCAGCTGTGTTCTGTCACTCCCTCTGCTGGCAACTGACAAAGGGAAGCCCCCGCTTAATAGGCCTATGATAGGCTTCTGACTGTAAATGTTTCTTTTTTAGTTTGAATTTATTTCTATAAAGCTTTGTTATGTTTGTCCTGTTGGACAGTTGGCAGTTGACAGCCTGAAGAAGGTACAGCAGTACCGAAACGTTGCTTTTGTTTTCTGCCAAAATTTCGTATTAAAGTGCCTCACGGCATTTTAAACAAAGCTTTCGACTATTTTCTTTTTTTACAGTCAGTTTTATTTATTTTAAACAATTTGAATTTTTTTAAAAAAACAAAAAAAACATTTTTTCACCTGGATCTCCGCCTGGATGGCTTGGGAGTTTGATCCAGAGGACGAAGAGGGCTGGACCAGGGTCCACTACAGCCGAGGTAGGCAGCGGACCTGGCAACCGCCTGACCGACGGCGCTACCGGGGCGCTCCGTACGGCCGAGACCCTCCGCAGCAACGCTGGGGCGCACCGCGCAGCAGAGGTCCTCCGCAGCAACGCTGGGGCGCACCGCGCGGCAGAAGTCCTCCGCAGCAACGCTGGGGTCCACCGCGCAGCAGAGGTCCTCCACAACAGGACTGGGGTCCACCGCGCAGCAGAGGTCCTCCACAGCAGTACTGGGGTCCACCGCGCAGCAGAGGTCCCCCGCAGCAGTACTGGGGCGCACCGCGCAGCAGAGGTCCTCCGCAGCAGCACCAGGCGCGCAGCTACGCCTCGGTGACCCGGAGCCGCAACAGAGGTCCCCGTCAGGCCCAGCCCTACCAGAACCGCCCCCGCAGCTGGAACCGGGCCGCGGCTCCACGCCAGGGACGCGGCCAGCAGCGACAGCAGCGGCGGCAGCGGCAGCAGCCTGGAGCGCAGCGAGGGGTGCAGGACCCCGACAACCGCCAGCGGTCGGAGGACCCACTCTTCGCCGTCAAGGTTAGAGCACTCCACAGGCTGCTCAAGGCCCTGCACCACCTGCAATGTGGCCAACAATGACGGCTACCCGCCAGCGATCCAGCGCCTGGCGGAAAACCTGGCCACCGCCATCAAGCCGGCCAACCCCAGCCAGAAAACGCTGGACTTGATTGACGGCAACGCGGCACTGGGCGTGGAACACCGTCACAATCCTGCGGAGCCACTATGAGGACGTGCTTCGGGAGGACAGGAAGCTGCTTCTGGACCTCGGCGGGGACGTCCTGGCTCCTCTGGAAGTGGCTCTGAAGTGGGCGAAGCGCAACCTGGGGAGGAGGTTCAAGCCGGAGACAGCTGATGAGGTGCAGCTGCTCCTCGTTATGTCTGATGGGGAGCTGGCCTCTTCAGACTCCGCCTCCCCAGCATCAGGCTCTTCCACCTCTTCCTCCCCCCACCGCCACCCCCCCACCTCTCTCCCTACACTCCTAACATCCCCGCTCCCACCCCCCCTGGGGGCGATCCGGGGCAACAGGAGCAGTGGGGGCTCAGATGAGGAGTCGGAGACAGCTGTCCCCCCCTGTCCACCCAACTCGCTCCAAAGTTCTCCAGCTGAGCCGGCTCCATCTCCACGACCGGTGATGACCACGTCAGCCACCATGACTGACCCCCTGCATGGCGGCTGGACGCCACCGGACCCCAACGGCGACGGAGGCAGCAGAGGCTCCCCCACCTCCAGCTGAGGACGCCACGCCGCTTCCTCAACGCTCTGGGAGCCAGCGCCGCCAGGCTCCTGCTCCTGCTCCTGCTCCTGCTCTTCCTCCTCCTCCTCCTCCTCCTCCTCAACCTGAGACGGAGGAAATCTCGGCCAGGGAGGAGGAGCTCCTCTTCAACCTCATCCAAGAGGAGGTGGAGAGGTCAAGGGCTTCAGCTTCAGCTGCAGCCACACCGGTCCCCTGCGCAGCCTCCAGCCCCATCGACCTGGAGGAAGGCACATCCCTGCGACCCAGATCGGCTTCACTGCGCAGCCGGCTGCAGGGCAGCATGCAGCGGCGGCTCTTCTTCAGGAGCCTCCTCCAGGATCCTGCTGAGGACTCCGCCGCCGACCAGTCCGGGTCTGCCATCGCCGACACAGGTGACCTGTGCTCCTCACCAGGTGGGAACCTCAAATAAATTAGAGAACTGGTCACTTGACCTAAATAAAAAATGTGTGATTGTGGGTGACTCTAATGTAGGCAGGTTCCCACCTTTTGACCCTGACCTCCAGGTCATTAGCTTCCCTGGGGCCAAGTGGGGTCACATGGCCCACCTTTTTAGGAAGGCTCCGGCCTTCAACCAGGTGGAACGGCTGATCCTGTCGCTGGGGATCAACCACAGGTCCCAGGGCAACAAGACGGCGCTGGTCCAGGAGATGCATGAGGCCCTGGAAGCAGCCAGGGAGAAGTGTCCACAGGCGGAGATCTTTGTCCCCGCTGTGAACTTCTCCCTGGCACTTCCCCCTGCCCAGCAGATCACCTTGGCTCTCCTGAACCGGCAGATTGTGCAGCTGAGCCGCTACATCCCCGCGCTGAGGAGGCGGGACTTCACGGTTGCCGGGGACAACATCCACTGGACCCCATCCACTGCAGCCAAGATGCTGAACCACTGGGCCCAGTGGTTAAATTAGGGAGCCCCGTTAGCCTGCCTGGCAAGGAGGGGCACTGTAACATTGTAAATAAAAATGTATGTAATCTGTCAAAGTCTTTTACCCTCAGTGATGCACAGTGCTCCCTTCTGACAAAAGGTCTAACTTTTATCCCCCACAGGGAAACAGATACCAAGCAGGTCAAAATGCAGATGCGTTTTGACCTGCAAAGGTATCACAGGAGACTGAAATTGGCCATTTATTATAAGGATGATGTTGATAATGTTAATAATACCCATTTGCCTTTCATGCCAGAGTCCGACTGGTCTCCTCCAATCACCGCGCTTCCTCCTGAGGTTGAGAAATTAATTTCCCAAGATCTAGACTATTTGGACAACAAATTTAAATTTATTAAAAACTAAACCAAATTTGAATTCGGCTGAAACTGGGGCACTAAAAGAACTAATTTCAAACAAGAACATTATAATCAAACCTGCTGATAAGGGCAGCTCCATAGTCATCATGGACAGGGAGCAATACCTGTGGGAGGGATACAAACAATTGAACAACCAAACATATTACAAAAAATTAGACGCCCCAATTTACACCGATACGGCCCCCCTTGTAACCAAAATTTTAGATGACTTACACAAAAAGAAATTATCAATTCGAAACAAAAAACTTACCTTAGCGGCGCCCCTGAGCCGAGAGCCAGGAGGTTTATCTGCTCCCCAAAATCCACAAGGAGCCTGAAAAGTGGAGCTTGCCGCACGAGATCCCTCCTGGCAGGCCGATCGTCTCTGACTGCGGTAGCGAAACCTACCGCACAGCAGAGTTTATCGATCGCTATATACCCCTTATCAATTCGGCACCAAAGTTATATTAAGGACACCTACGATTTTGTGGAAAAAATTAAATTAATCTCTTTACCTCAGGACTCTATTATTTACTATTGACATCGACAGTTTGTACACTAACATTGATATAGATGAAGGAATTGGCTGCATTAAGAATTTTTTTGAAATATCCAGATTCGAGAAGACCAGATCGAGAACTCATCAAATTATTAGAAATTAATTTAAAGAGAAATGACTTTATATTCGATGGCCAATTCTTTCTCCAAATCAAAGGCACTGCCATGGGGAAGAAATTTGCACCAGCTTATGCAAATATCTTCATGGCAGAATGGGAGGTCGGGGCCCTTAGTACATGCAGAAAAACACCTCTGCATTACTACCGGTACCTGGATGACATCTGGGGGGTCTGGACACATTCTGAAGCTGAATTCCAGGAATTCCTCCAGCACCTGAACACATACAATCCATCGATCACAGTAAAGTCCACTACCAGCGTTAAAGCGGTCGACTTCCTGGACACAACCACATATAAAGGAGAAAACTTTGACACAACACATAAATTGGACATTAAAGTTTTCTTCAAACCCACAGACACACATGCTCTGCTATTCAAAACCAGCTATCATCCAAGGCACACTTATGCTGGCCTAATCAAATCACAGCTCCTCAGATTTCACAGAATTTGTTCACAGAAAACAGACTTTGAGGAGGCAACTAGGATTCTGTTTTCTGCTTTAAGTAAGAGAGGATATTCCAGATCTTTCCTGAGAGCATGCAGGAAGAACTTCCTTGAGTCCAGACCCCCAATTCATCACCAATGATTCCTCTGATCACTACATTCTCCTCCTCAGCAGGACAGTTTGTGCATAACATCAAGCAGAATTTCACTAAATTCCAATCAGACACCTCTTTGCTGCAAAATTACAGAATAATCGCGGCCTACAAAAGAAACAAAAACCTGAGGGATTTCCTCGTCCGTGCTGAGGTCCGACCTTTGAATGCACCAAAGGTCAGGGGTCAGAGTGAATTCTTTAAACAGCTGCACTGGGTACAAAACAGACTCAAAAACACAATTTTCAAATTAGACCCATCAGGAAACCCCAAATCAAAAAATTGTGTTTATTTAATAACATGTCAAATCTGTAAGATCCAGTATGTGGGTGAAACGGGCAACAGCCTCCTTACCCGTTTCACCCAGCATAGATATAATATTCAAAAAGAAAAAAGGACTCATGTACCCTTAGTGCAGCATTTTATACGCCATGGCTGGGATGCACTTTCGGCCTGCGTGCTGGAATGCAACCCAGCCTGGTCCCCAGCCCAGAGGAGAAGGGCTGAGACGCTGTGGATCCACAGGCTGGACACACAGATCCCCAAGGGTCTGAACGAGAGGTAGGCTGGACGTGGGTGCTCCCGGCAGGACGTGCCCGTGCATCCTGGGGGAGGGGAAGAGGGTGAGGGGCTGAAGGAAGGGGACCTGGAACCTTCTGGGTCCCTGACATTTGACCCTGAACCCAAACCCCAACCCCAACCCCAACCCCAACCCTTTCCAGCCAGTGCCTCCTGCCTGGGATGTCCCGCGTTGTCCTGTCCTCTCGTGGACGACCACGGGGGTGTCCTGTCCCTGTGGAACACCACACAACGACACCAGATTATTAACTGGTTCTAATGCCCTACCCACCAATTTGCCCTAAACCTAACCTCCCAGGGGTCCATGCCTAAACCTAACCCCTGATTGGAGCCCTATCCCCCCCACCTAAACACTGTGCATCACTGAGCGGCTTGTATATATAAATAAATCTGTATATATGTAATTTTGTAAATGTCATTTTGTACAGTTTGTAAGGGCCACCCAGCCAATTTCATTTAAAAATGTCTGTAAATATTGTAAATATTATAATAATGTTGTATTTTGTAAATAATGTCATCTGTTTGTCTTCGTTTTTCTTGTAAATACTATTAATTGTTCAATTCTTGTAAATATGTTTGTTGTTCTGATTCTGCACTTGGTGCAATATAACATTTGGCCAGCAGAGGGAGGCAGCGCATGTAAACAAAAATCAGCTGTGTTCTGTCACTCCCTCTGCTGGCAACTGACAAAGGGAAGCCCCCCCCCCGCTTAATAGGCCTATGATAGGCTTCTGACTGTAAATGTTTCTTTTTTAGTTTGAATTTATTTTCTATAAAGCTTTGTTATGTTTGTCCTGTTGGACAGTTGGCAGTTGACAGCCTGAAGAAGGTACAGCAGTACCGAAACGTTGCTTTTGTTTTCTGCCAAAATTTCGTATTAAAGTGCCTCACGGCATTTTAAACAAAGCTTTCGACTATTTTTTTTTTTTACAGTCAGTTTTATTTATTTTAAACAATTTGAATTTTTTTAAAAAAACAAAAAAAACATTTTTTCACCTGGATCTCCGCCTGGATGGCTTGGGAGTTTGATCCAGAGGACGAAGAGGGCTGGACCAGGGTCCACTACAGCCGAGGTAGGCAGCGGACCTGGCAACCGCCTGACCGACGGCGCTACCGGGGCGCTCCGTACGGCCGAGACCCTCCGCAGCAACGCTGGGGCGCACCGCGCAGCAGAGGTCCTCCGCAGCAACGCTGGGGCGCACCGCGCGGCAGAAGTCCTCCGCAGCAACGCTGGGGTCCACCGCGCAGCAGAGGTCCTCCACAACAGGACTGGGGTCCACCGCGCAGCAGAGGTCCTCCACAGCAGTACTGGGGTCCACCGCGCAGCAGAGGTCCCCCGCAGCAGTACTGGGGCGCACCGCGCAGCAGAGGTCCTCCGCAGCAGCACCAGGCGCGCAGCTACGCCTCGGTGACCCGGAGCCGCAACAGAGGTCCCCGTCAGGCCCAGCCCTACCAGAACCGCCCCCGCAGCTGGAACCGGGCCGCGGCTCCACGCCAGGGACGCGGCCAGCAGCGACAGCAGCGGCGGCAGCGGCAGCAGCCTGGAGCGCAGCGAGGGGTGCAGGACCCCGACAACCGCCAGCGGTCGGAGGACCCACTCTTCGCCGTCAAGGTTAGAGCACTCCACAGGCTGCTCAAGGCCCTGCACCACCTGCACAATGTGGCCAACAATGACGGCTACCCGCCAGCGATCCAGCGCCTGGCGGAAAACCTGGCCACCGCCATCAAGCCGGCCAACCCCAGCCAGAAAACGCTGGACTTGATTGACGGCAACGCGCGGCACTGGGCGTGGAACACCGTCACAATCCTGCGGAGCCACTATGAGGACGTGCTTCGGGAGGACAGGAAGCTGCTTCTGGACCTCGGCGGGGACGTCCTGGCTCCTCTGGAAGTGGCTCTGAAGTGGGCGAAGCGCAACCTGGGGAGGAGGTTCAAGCCGGAGACAGCTGATGAGGTGCAGCTGCTCCTCGTTATGTCTGATGGGGAGCTGGCCTCTTCAGACTCCGCCTCCCCAGCATCAGGCTCTTCCACCTCTTCCTCCCCCCACCGCCCTCCCCCCCACCTCTCTCCCTACACTCCTAATATCCCCGCTCCCACCCCCCCTGGGGGCGATCCGGGGCAACAGGAGCAGAGTGGGGGCTCAGATGAGGAGTCGGAGACAGCTGTCCCCCCCTGTCCACCCAACTCGCTCCAAAGTTCTCCAGCTGAGCCGGCTCCATCTCCACGACCGGTGATGACCACGTCAGCCACCATGACTGACCCCCTGCATGGCGGCTGGACGCCACCGGACCCCAACGGCGACGGAGAGGCAGCAGAGGCTCCCCCACCTCCAGCTGAGGACGCCACGCCGCTTCCTCAACGCTCTGGGAGCCAGCGCCGCCAGGCTCCTGCTCCTGCTCCTGCTCCTGCTCTTCCTCCTCCTCCTCCTCCTCCTCCTCAACCTGAGACGGAGGAAATCTCGGCCAGGGAGGAGGAGCTCCTCTTCAACCTCATCCAAGAGGAGGTGGAGAGGTCAAGGGCTTCAGCTTCAGCTGCAGCCACACCGGTCCCCTGCGCAGCCTCCAGCCCCATCGACCTGGAGGAAGGCACATCCCTGCGACCCAGATCGGCTTCACTGCGCAGCCGGCTGCAGGGCAGCATGCAGCGGCGGCTCTTCTTCAGGAGCCTCCTCCAGGATCCTGCTGAGGACTCCGCCGCCGACCAGTCCGGGTCTGCTCCATCGCCGACACAGGTGACCTGTGCTCCTCACCAGGTGGGAACCTCAAATAAATTAGAGAACTGGTCACTTGACCTAAATAAAAAAATGTGTGATTGTGGGTGACTCTAATGTAGGCAGGTTCCCACCTTTTGACAACCCTGACCTCCAGGTCATTAGCTTCCCTGGGGCCAAGTGGGGTCACATGGCCCACCTTTTTAGGAAGGCTCCGGCCTTCAACCAGGTGGAACGGCTGATCCTGTCGCTGGGGATCAACCACAGGTCCCAGGGCAACAAGACGGCGCTGGTCCAGGAGATGCATGAGGCCCTGGAAGCAGCCAGGGAGAAGTGTCCACAGGCGGAGATCTTTGTCCCCGCTGTGAACTTCTCCCTGGCACTTCCCCCTGCCCAGCAGATCACCTTGGCTCTCCTGAACCGGCAGATTGTGCAGCTGAGCCGCTACATCCCCGCGCTGAGGAGGCGGGACTTCACGGTTGCCGGGGACAACATCCACTGGACCCCATCCACTGCAGCCAAGATGCTGAACCACTGGGCCCAGTGGTTAAATTAGGGAGCCCCGTTAGCCTGCCTGGCAAGGAGGGGCACTGTAACATTGTAAATAAAAATGTATGTAATCTGTCAAAGTCTTTTACCCTCAGTGATGCACAGTGCTCCCTTCTGACAAAAGGTCTAACTTTTATCCCCACACAGGGAACAGATACCAAGCAGGTCAAAATGCAGATGCGTTTTGACCTGCAAAGGTATCACAGGAGACTGAAATTGGCCATTTATTATAAGGATGATGTTGATAATGTTAATAATACCCATTTGCCTTTCATGCCAGAGTCCGACTGGTCTCCTCCAATCACCGCGCTTCCTCCTGAGGTTGAGAAATTAATTTCCCAAGATCTAGACTATTTGGACAACAAATTTAAATTTATTAAAACTAAACCAAATTTGAATTCGGCTGAAACTGGGGCACTAAAAGAACTAATTTCAAACAAGAACATTATAATCAAACCTGCTGATAAGGGCAGCTCCATAGTCATCATGGACAGGGAGCAATACCTGTGGGAGGGATACAAACAATTGAACAACCAAACATATTACAAAAAATTAGACGCCCCAATTTACACCGATACGGCCCCCCTTGTAACCAAAATTTTAGATGACTTACACAAAAAGAAATTTATCAATTCGAAACAAAAAACTTACCTTAGCGGCGCCCCTGAGCCGAGAGCCAGGAGGTTTTATCTGCTCCCCAAAATCCACAAGGAGCCTGAAAAGTGGAGCTTGCCGCACGAGATCCCTCCTGGCAGGCCGATCGTCTCTGACTGCGGTAGCGAAACCTACCGCACAGCAGAGTTTATCGATCGCTACTATACCCCTTATCAATTCGGCACCAAAGTTATATTAAGGACACCTACGATTTTGTGGAAAAAATTAAATTAATCTCTTTACCTCAGGACTCTATTCTATTTACTATTGACATCGACAGTTTGTACACTAACATTGATATAGATGAAGGAATTGGCTGCATTAAGAACATTTTTTTGAAATATCCAGATTCGAGAAGACCAGATCGAGAACTCATCAAATTATTAGAAATTAATTTAAAGAGAAATGACTTTATATTCGATGGCCAATTCTTTCTCCAAATCAAAGGCACTGCCATGGGGAAGAAATTTGCACCAGCTTATGCAAATATCTTCATGGCAGAATGGGAGGTCGGGGCCCTTAGTACATGCAGAAAAACACCTCTGCATTACTACCGGTACCTGGATGACATCTGGGGGGTCTGGACACATTCTGAAGCTGAATTCCAGGAATTCCTCCAGCACCTGAACACATACAATCCATCGATCACAGTAAAGTCCACTACCAGCGTTAAAGCGGTCGACTTCCTGGACACAACCACATATAAAGGAGAAAACTTTGACACAACACATAAATTGGACATTAAAGTTTTCTTCAAACCCACAGACACACATGCTCTGCTATTCAAAACCAGCTATCATCCAAGGCACACTTATGCTGGCCTAATCAAATCACAGCTCCTCAGATTTCACAGAATTTGTTCACAGAAAACAGACTTTGAGGAGGCAACTAGGATTCTGTTTTCTGCTTTAAGTAAGAGAGGATATTCCAGATCTTTCCTGAGAGCATGCAGGAAGAACTTCCTTGAGTCCAGACCCCCCAATTCATCACCAATGATTCCTCTGATCACTACATTCTCCTCCTCAGCAGGACAGTTTGTGCATAACATCAAGC
>NW_026562683.1:0-50999 GCF_027474105.1 Poeciliopsis prolifica
AGTAACTCCAACAATGTGGCAGGAGGGTACAGACTGCATTTATTGAAAGAATAGTTGGTACAGGGTGTAACAGTTTTTCTTTCTAAGAAATACTGAAAGATTCCCTCTTCAATTTTGTGTACAAATTTATTTTACCTGCACATCATATGTTTAAGAGTCAGAGTAATGATTCATGATCATTTCTATTTCATGAAATGTTTTGCTACTTTCAAAAGTGAAAATACTTCATATTCATAGACTCATATTATGAGATATGTACTGCTAACTCAGCAAAAATATCTACTCAAGAGAATTAGATAATCTTGTCACAATGACAACTATAATAGCCATGGATTAAATAAAAGCCCTGCAGCAGAGAAGACAAAAATACCGATGTGTGATAAAAAAAAAATCTCTTTGAAACATTTTACACTTTCACATTATTCAATATTGCCCCAGTTTCACATGAGGGCAGAGGGTGAAGAGAGATGGAAGGTGGTATAATAGTTTCATGTCAGGGTGTGGATTTTTGTAACTCTACAATAAAGCCCTTTTTGGAATGCACGGTATGGCCTGGCCCAGCCAGGCTCTGTTTGACCTTTTTTCATCAATACGCGAGAGTTTAGAGCGATGCATGCTCCCACGACAATTCTCGGCAGGCATGCCTTTCTCGGCATAACACCGTTTCTATTGGTCGTTTTGCAATGAGCTGGATACGTCATGTAAATCAAATTCTTGCAAAAGCTACCGAAGCAATCTCCCCAGTGACCGCAGATCAGTTTCCCTCTTGGTTCTCTTGTCCCGCTCTCTCTAAATGCACTCATGAGTGAGGAAGCAAAGTTGTTTTTTTTTTTCAAAATAACATTGAGTAGTTGTGAAAGTTTTAATTTAGAAATTAAAGTGTAAGAAAAACAAAAATGGAAAGCTTGTGTGTCATATGTACACAAAAAGAATGACACCAAGGCAAAACTAGTTAAGACATTAGTCAGAGCTATATCTATAAGCAGCATACTTTGAGGTGTGTTAGTGAGTAATCTGCTTTTTTATTTGATTTAAACTACTGGATTTAATTATAAGGATCCATCATCTGAGTGTGAAACAAAATTCTGTGCTCTAAAAATGACAATATTCAGGCATATCTCATGGCAATGACTTACACAGCTATATGTTTGCACTGTGAAGAGAAAATAGATGTGAGATGTGTTTCTGATTTTTGAAGAACTCCTAAGATTCATTGTTGTTTTATTTGCGTATATGGCTTTTTTTTTTTTGCTCTATTGCAATGCATGCACCAACAAGCTGTAAATAATTACCATACAGCTCTTTTTGTTCTTGACCTAGTTCAATCATGCACCTGTGTTTTTTCTCACAGTGTTATCAAAGCACACCTGTTGCATATGTTAAGACCAATCTAGGAGATATGACTTCTAGTGACTTACAGCATGTTGAAATGTATTTGTAAACATATTTTGTAATCTTTCTTAAACAAAACCAAGAGTTATAGTGTTGTTTGTTGATGCCTGGTTATATTTTTTCCAGCCTGAGCCAGTTGTCCTATGTTAGCCTATCCCATTGATATCACAGTTCTACAGAGAAATGGTTGTGACATGATGGAAACACATGACTTTTTGATGTATGCTCAAAAATGAGTAAGCAGAGTAAACAAGTTGTATTACCTTGCAGGTCAGAAAATATACACATGGACAAAATACCTCCTGTGTTAATGACCAAGAAAGTCCACTGTGGTCCTGAAATCAATTTAAATTGATTAAAATACTATTATCAAAAATATATTACAATTTTTTTTTGCATATTTTTTTTATTGTAAAAATGAATATCAGTATATGAATGTTTTCACTGAAATAAAACTACAAAATAAGATTAATTTAAAAGCTTTAAAGATCACAGATAAAAGCTGTAATAAATGTAGAACATTTTATTTTTTTATGTATGATATCTGGAGTCTCAGGGGTTAAGGACATCCATTGGCATCTGCATCAGAAATGTAGATGGTTTTGAACTTTTCAAGCAGTCTTATATGCTTCTCTAGTTCAGTCAGTTGCTCCTCCATGTGGATCTTGCGGGCTTTCTGCGATGGGGTGTACAGGATGAAAGGAAGGCCCTGATATTCATGATGCACTTCATGCCATTTCTTCTTCAAGCCCTAACAAGAAGACGGGAACTTGGCATTAGACATTATTCGATATTTACATTCCTTTGACTTCCTCTGTCCAATTTTATTTACTTCACCAGAGGTTTTAGTTGTTAGATGTCTGTTGTTAAAGAAAACAAATGCTGCATACCTCTATGGTAGCTTTTCGCTCTTCCTCTGACACTTGTCGTGTGGCCTGCATCTCCTTTTCAAGTCTCGCCTGGTCATCCCTAGCCTGCTGTTCAGCTGCACGGCGCTGTTGTAAGTATGTGGGTACCTGACCATAATCCTGCAGGAACGAAAAATAAGCTTCACGTCCAACTATAATTTGCTCAAATGTTCAAATGGCCTCCTACATGGAAAATGTGGCTGTTAACAGTTGGACTTAGGGAGGTTCTGAATATTATGCCATGTTCAATTCATAAAGGAGATAACATCCGAGTGCTGTTGGTCAGTCACTGAAAGGTTAGGAGAGAGAAATAGCACTCATGGCCCAGGACTTGTCAACATTAGCCACACTTTTCAAAGAGTGAAGTGACAGGATGCAGAAAAATACCTTTTTTATGATATATTTGGGGCTAAGTCCAGCGCTTTGGAGAAGCTCTTTGTGTGCCTGTGCAAAGTCTACACGAGAGGGCTTAGGCTTCATCAGCTAAGAGATCTCTCTTGATTGGAGTCAGTGGTTGGTTGGCCAGTATATGGAGCGGTGGCCTTACTTTAGTGATCGTACTGGTTTTATGGATGCCTTCAGTCCCTGTCCCTAAAAAAAAAGCATATATCAGGTGGGTTATATTGACAGCACAAAAGCAAATCCTCATGCAGTTGGTTGAGGAACTAACTCTCAGGAGCTTTGGGGCGCTTTGCGTTTTTCTTGAGGTAGTTCGACGGAGAAGGCAATTCAAGTTTTGCTGGTCCCATCGTCTTCCAAGCCTGTTTGACTGGTTTCTGCTCAAGCAGAATAGCTGCCAGATGCTTGGGTACATACCTTTAGTAAGATATGATGACAGAATATACTCAATAACACTTGAGGAAAAAAAACAAACAAAAAGAAATAAAACAGAATTCTGAAATCTTAATTCAGTAAAAGTAGCAATATTTCATACTCATGTTACTCAATTAAAAGTAAAAACTATCGCATAAAAAAACTACTCCTAAAAGTTTTTTTATTTGTTTGTGTATTCGTTTGTCTTTCAAAAAGTTAGTCAAGTAAATATAACTACTTACCTCTGGTCACACATATAGCTTTAACAAATTGTTAAATAAATGTAACATTGCCTGGTTGTTGTAAGTTAGGCCCTGTTTACATGGCAATAATCCAACGAAAATTGAATTTTTGTTTCATTTCTATTAACACATTTACATGAAGCCATTCTAATTACAATCTTTGTTTACACAGTAACGGTACACATCGAAAACGTGTAATGCTCTCGTCACGCCACTAGTTGGTGCTAGGTTCTTTGAAACTAAGTGCGCATGTGTTTAAAAAACAAAAGTTTTACTTGAAAGCACATCGATTCGCATTTCCCCATCAGATACCGTTCCCCCAGATACCGGGAGAAAAACACGCACTATGTGCGTCAGATGAGGGTGCGGTTGAAAAACCCGCACCCTAATCAGGTGCTGATTGCGGTTGGAATCAGGTGCAATCAGGTGCACCGGTTGGAATCAGCAACAACGCTTTGCTGAAACACGTTGTTTGAGCTTTTACGGTGTCCGTAGTTCTCTAGATAAGAGTGCGGAACAAACACGTGTATTTTGCAACCTGGGTTTGGAGCGGCGAAGAGACGCTGAGGGAACCGTATCTGATGGGGAAACGCGAACTGTAACAACACCATGTCAGTAGTTTCTTCTTCTTCTTCTATGTTTTTGCGTCATACTCTGCAGGAGCTAGGGATTCCCAGGGAGAAAAGATCCATTTCCTCTGTTTACAAGACAACGGACACCTGTACGTGTCAGAACCATAGCACTATGGAACCCGTTTTCAATCTGGGCAATTTTCTGAGAAAACATTCGGTGGGTTCATGTAAATGTACTGTAAACGCAACAAAACGTCCATGCTCACCAGAAATTGTTGTGTAAACAGGGCCTTTTATCTGCAACGTTTGTGTTATTGTAAACAACAAGAGAATCACTCTTTTCTCACGTAAGTCTGGCAGAAATAAAAGTCAGTCACCAAACACAGTTTCCCAACACGTAGTGTGTATGTAAAGGTTTTTGTGAATTTGGAAACAGTTGTTCTTTATTCCCCAAGGTTATGGAGTAAAGAGAGGAAATAATGGATGATTCAGCAGCCTGAAATATTCTGTTCCCCCTCCATAAAATGGGAACAAATTATTTTACCTGCAAATGCTTAACTTTGCTTATTCCTCTCATCATCAACAATAAATCCCGTGAATTTGGTAGAATTTGTTCTTTGCTAGCCAGAGTTATGGGGGGGTAACCATATATTTCAGCTGGCTAAAATATTCCGTTCCCCCGCCATAAAATGGGAGCAAATTATTTTACCTGCAAATGCTTAACTGTGCTTATTCCTCTCATCATCAACAATAAATCCCGTGAATTTGGTAGAATTTGTTCTTTGCTAGCCAGAGTTATGGGGGGGTAACCATATATTTCAGCTGGCTAAAATATTCCGTTCCCCCTCCATAAAATGGGAACAAATTATTTTACCTGCAAATGCTTAACTGTGCTTATTCCTCTCATCATCAACAATAAATCCTGTGAATTTGGTATCATTTGGTCTTATTTTGCCAGAGTTATGAGGGGGGAACCATATATTTCAGCTGGCTAAAATATTCCGTTCCCCCTTCATAAAATGGGAACAAATTATTTTACCTGCAAATGCTTAACTGTGCTTATTCCTCTCATCATCAACAATAAATCCTGTGAATTTGGTATCATTTGGTCTTATTTTGTTTTCTTTATTCGACATTGAGTTTTCCACAAAAATACAGGCTACAGGAAGATCTAATAAACCATGAGTTTGGTAATGATTGATTAAAGTGGCTCAACGTCGCCTTTTTGTTGGCGTCTTGGATGCAAGTGATTGTCCTTTTCTCTTTTTTGCTCCAGAAGTCTTGGATTTTGATGGCTTGGTCATATTTTCTGATCCTGTTGGTTGAAATAAACAAAGACTGAATTTCACAGTTAATCAGATATAAAAATGGCAAAGTGATGCATTCATGATACCTGGGAAAAGTTTAATCCTCAACAAACCATAAACTTTAATATCTTCAATGTGCTTTTCAGTGCATGTTTTGTAAAGTAAAAGGAAGATAAGATAGTTTTTGCAAGTATAGATGTGAGTTTTGTGTATTGTGCGTATGTACTCATTAACAATGCCTAAATCCAGTACAACCAATTGATTTCAGTGTAGACCCACTGTATATATTTTAAGCATCAATTAGATTAACTTGAAGTCAGAATGACATTAAGATTTTGAGGTAAATGGAGGATAATCCTGACCAAAAAAAAAAAAAAAAAAATTCTAAAAAACTACAAACTGGGCAGGAGTTTCACCTTTCACCAGGGGAACCCTAACTATACAGCCAGGGCTGCAATGGAAACGTTTATATCAGGGTGGGAGAAAAGTCAAATAATTTAAAATTTGAGTTGAACAGTTATCCAGATAGATAACATAAGATGAACTCATCTAACGTCTATAAGTTTGTTGTCAACAAAATAAATGGTACCTTTCTTTGGGCTTTTTCTTTAGGGGATCTTTTTCTTGTTCGCGGTAAAGCCTTCTTCTTTGGTTTTACTGCTTTTTGGACAGTCTCCAGCTCCACCTCCACAGGATAATGATCACTGATGTTTCCAGCCTTGGAGAGTGAAAACATAAAATTATAAATCTTTGCACCTACTATGTGCTCTAAAATGTCTGAAAGTGTCAACCATTTCTCTGTGATGCAGTATTGCTAAACAATGATGACAATAAAGCATACGTTTTCGTCTGTTAGCCCAAACTCCACTTGAAAGTTGAAAGACTTTGCAGAGTCAGGAACAATGGCACCCAGCATTTCTTCCCCATACACCACAATCCTATTTGAAGAAGATAGTATCACAAAGCAGTTTATTGGTGCAGTTTTCAACATATCTCCAAATACATCTACACATTTACATTTACTTATAAAATTATTAGATAGAACTTTTAGCAACAGTAGACATGTTTTGCAGTTCATGATTTTTTAGAGGGAATAAAATTCAACAATACAGACTCAGTCAGGTGAAGAAAGTATGCTATTTTTAAGATCTAACTGAGGCAGGGCACAATCCTAGAGGTCACCAGGGTCTGATACTAAATAATGAGGGGATCTATAACAAAAATGACAAGATAAAAAAAATCTATAAAAATCAAGGTAATTCATGGGAGGTAATTTACTGTAACCTACCTGTAAACCTCAACAAGCTTAGACAAATTTTGAAATGAGAATATTGAAACATCCTTCTCTAGCAAGATGATGATTTCAATTTATTTCAAGGAATTAAATATAAGGAATTTATTGTTATACAAAGTGTGATAAAAATGTGCACAGTGTGTATTCATGACACACAGATGTGATGTAAACTCGTTATCTAATTCCAAGACAAAGTCATTTTTATTTTGTCCTGATTCAGGACAAAATAAAAGTAGCAATCTGTCGTTTTATTAATGTTGTAGAAACAAAGATAGGTGTCCTTGGCACCTAACATGTATCTTTACCTGTCGTAGGTGTTGTCATTATAATTACTAGTCGTGGTGTCAACATCGTCATCTATCAACCAGTAGAAGGGATCAGAAGAGATGCGGATTGATTCCTTTTTCTTCTTGGAAAGATATCGACCATCTGCGTTGAAGTCCCCCAATATCATGATATTCTGCCAAGGACAAAAAATAAAAGTCAAAACCACACATTACTGTACACAAGTATTTAAAGTAGTGATGATTGTTAGTGTTTGTAAGCAAAACAGCAATTTTACATTTTATCCTCCTCCCCCAAGATTTCTTTCATTAGTAGACTTCTCAGTTTAGTGTTAAAAGACATTAAAAAAAGATCCCACTGACCTCTTACTGTTTGTAATAACAGAAAAAGTCCATAATAAATGGGAGAAAACCATGGCGTTATTCAATGAGTGATTTACCAAGCACATTATCCAGCATCTCACTCACATTTTTAACAAGACAGTGACCCTTGGAGTTTGAAAACTCTCTCCTCTGAGTTACAGTGGAGAGACGGCTGAAATGATTAACTTTTGGCTGAATTTTAGCAAAGCTATTAATAAAAACTCTAATATTACCTTACAATTTTCAAGTTGCATATCTTTATATAGAATGTAACAACTTACATTTGTTTTCCACTGTCTGACAGCATTGACCACATCGTAAAGCTCATCAAGTTCCTTTACTGAGTCTTCTGGCTTGGTGTGGACCGGAATCAGGACCAGGTCTTTTACAACTGAAAGTGGACATGAAAGCAAATAACATAGACCCAGATCCACAGTGCACCTAAATAGATGTGAGCTCAAATAAATATTTAGGTTTAAAATAAGTAGAGGCCTCAGTTTAGTGTTTTCACATGTCATGTCAAAATGTCTCCTATTTCACATGATCTCAGTCCTTTTAAGCCCCAAATAAAACACAACATTTGACCATACATTCATAGCCGATATGTTTATAACAGTTATCCATAAGGTACAAACTGCAACACATACCACATTGGATGGACGGATGGATTATAATTGTATGCAGTAATATAGGAATCAAAGTATGTGCATAAAAGTAGCTTTCATTTTCAAACTTATACACATTTGGAAAATATTTAGTCAAATTTCATATGTTTCCAAACTGTGTAGAAACCCTGTCATATCACTGTAAAAAACTGACATATGGTAGTATTTAGTAATGATAATCTGCTCTCTCTGGTGCAGCACAGGACCATATATATTCATTACTGTATGACTTTCTGAAGTGCTCATTACAAGAACATTTTTCATGACTCACCATTAGATTTGAATGAAACAAATGTTACAGGCTTATAAAGATAAACCACAGTGGTTTGACTGCAGTGAAACCATGATCTTGATGATTTAAAAGAATTTAGCTGAGAATATGTTGTAATATTTTATAACCTAACCTATTTTATAACCTAACTTAAGTAAAACTATAATATTGTATTTTTAGTGTAGGGAGAGTAAGAGTAAGGGTTTCATCGTGACTTTTACAACTTATCTATCATAGAATGAGTCAAATGAATCTGTCATAAAGAAAGGTAGGATATGAAGACTGGCAAAAAGAGCCGTCATCATATCCTTGCAAATTGTCTGATGAACTGTTTTGTGCACTGTGAGCTGGCGTTTCATTAATGTGGAACAGCACACACCTGTGGAGGGACAGCAGAAGCGCAGGATGAAGGGCTCTCTTGCGAAGGCATCTTCATCTCCAACCTGATTGTCTTCATACTGATACTGAGCTGTAAGCTTGATCATCTCTTCTCTGAAACACAAACAATAATAATAAAGTTTGTTTACTGTATTATTAATACGATTTTAAACCTTCTTGAGTGCATGAGAAGTCACATTTCTGGAGGGATTTGTAGAGTTTTACTTCTCAGAATGCATCAGAAACTTCATAAAATTGTACTAATTATTTAAAGCATTGATTTAGCAGGGTGTCAGAAACATCTCTCAAACATTTTGGTCAAGATTAGTCAGATGTACATCCAAGATGAGGACCCCAGAATTCACAACATTCTCAAGGTGTTTTAGTAGATTGAGGCCTGCTCACTGTGGATCCCATTGGAGTTTAATGTCGGTGGTATTTTCAAAAAATCAGTTTGAGTTGACCTAACCTAAGTGGCATCACACATTTAATGACCAGAAGATTGAAAACTGGTCATTAAAGGATGGACATGGTCAGCAAAGTTGGAGGATAACACTCGGTTTATAATATGTCACTACGGTGTAACCCACATAAAGGGGATAGCCTTTTGGGAAATAGAGATTGGGTAGGCGGAGTAGTCTGCCTGGCCAATGAGAAGTTTGATTCCATGAATGTTTAGACCAATCAGAGAGCGGAATGCCACAGAGGCTCCACCTTCTTTCCCGTGTTGGCAGCGTTGATTGTGAGCGGGAGATCTGACGCTGATCAGACAGCTGAGCCAGAGTGAGAGTCTTTTGGTTTCTTTCTAATATCATTTATTGACTTTGAAGGAATTTTTTTGTTGTAAATAGTTATTGTTTAAATCCAACTTATAATTTAGAAAGAGTGATAAGTTTCAGAAAACTGAACTTCAGTTTTTCTGCTGTTAGAACCACTAAGATCAGTTGGAACTGTTGCACTTTCTGGCAGTTGATTGGCAGTTGTTTTCAGTTCAACTGAAGGTACAGCCTATATAATAATGTATTTTTATTTTACTTAATTCATTTTCTTTAAGTTAAAACTTAAAAAATATGCATTTTACACTGTCTAGTGCCCTCCGTGTCTGGAATGAGAGTCCCTGTCTAGTTGTTTTGAACGTGCCTCACTGAGATCGGTGAGCATATTTTTGTACCTTTCATTTGGTTTTTGTTCTTTTATCTTGTTGTCAAATACAGATCATTATTTGACCTACTTAGTTATTAAAACGTGAACCTTTGCTGAGTTTGTGTAAAATGTAATGTTTATTATTGTTCTTGGAAAAGGATTTTTCGAACAGTTATGAAACATAATAAGCTAGAATGGTTTAATAATAATTCTATGTTTCTGCTGGTCTTGTCTGTTGACAGATCAGGGTTTTTTTTTTGTTGTTGTGTTGTTTTTGTTTTTTTGCTTTTTCTTCTCTTCTCCTGGATTGTTCCTGGAGTGGATTCCCTACTGACTTTGATGGCGAGCCTTCCCACCTGGACTTAGAAAGATCTGGATTTCCTCCCATGATGAGAGCCTTCCCACCTGGACTTAGAAAGATCTGGATTTCCTCCCATGTTGAGTGAGACCTGAACCAGGATTTAATTTGATTCCTTTGTCATCTAAAAGAGATTAGAGCGCAAACTACCAGGATGCACCCAATAGATTTAAATTTGATATTTAGCACTTGGCCAAGTATTGTTGTTTTTATTTCATTTATTTTATTGTGTGTAATTTTATTTTCTTAATTGTATGTCTTGTCCACTTGTGAGTTTATGATTCATGTTACTAAAGCTAATTGTTTTTTAAATTCACTCAACCGTGTATGTGTGTCATTTAAACACCCATCGTGCTCCGACAGCCGAACCTATTGGCCCATCTACCTAAAACATATTGTACCCTTCTCAACTGTGTTACAGGAGAAGCTTTGGCGAGCCAGCCAGGAGCACGAGTGTGTGTGTTTAATTGTCAGACATCTTTCACGTATTGTTAGAGCTTGCTAAGTATTTCTCAAAAAAAAAAAAAAAAAAAAATGGATGTGGTACTCCGGGAGTCCATCCAAATTCCCCATTCTTTGGTTGTTAGTGGCTTGACAGGGTCAGAAATAGATGAGGAAGTATCAATATTTCTCCAGAAGTATGGTTCCATTAACCGTTACATTCACTTAGATGATCCAGAGTCCTACCCCACAAAAAGACTCGACCAGCAAAAGAAATATCCCATCTTCTGAAAACCCTCAGTCAGTGACGGCTACAGATTCCCCGATTTTGACACCAGCAAATAATCCAAGTAAGCCTCTCAACCCTTCCATTTTCAGTAAAAACCTGATTGATCTCAACCCCCCACAGACTTTGTCATTCTCATCTGAATCCACTACTACGCCAGTAATCGATGTTAATCCACATGCAGTTCAGCGAGTGGTGGTTGAGCATGTGGTGCGCAGCAGTGATACCTCATCCCAGTTTGCTTCACCCAGTAGACTCAGAGCTTTTTCAGGCAAGAGTCCACGTCCAAACCATGAAGCAGATTATGATACATGGCGTGCAAGTGTTGAAATTCTTATCAGAGATCCATCTGTGTCAGACTTGCATTGCACACATCGTATATTAGACAGTCTTCTTCCTCCTGCTTCTGAAATGATTAAACATTTGAGCCCACAATCTAGTCCCTCAACTTATCTCAAGTTGCTTGACTCCGCCTACGGGACGGTTGAAGATGGTGACGAACTTTATGCTAGGTTCATGAGCACGTTCCAGAATGACGGAGAGTTACCTTCTGTTTTCCTGCAGAGACTGCACACAGCCTTAAGCAAAACAATGAAACGTGGTGGTGTATCCGCTCCAGAGTTTGATCAACAGCTTTTAAAGCAGTTCTGTAGAGGCTGTTGGGAGAACGCTTTAATAGCCGATCTTCAGTTAGAACAGAAAGATAAACCTCCTACTTTTGCAGAATTGTTGCTCCTTCTTAGGACAAAAGAAGATAAACAGGCTGCAAAAATGACTCGATTGCGACAGCATTTCAACCATGCCAAGTCTGGCCACATCCACAGCAAGCAGCGTGCCATGTCACAAGTTCATCTTGCATATGACAAAAATGATTTGATAAATAAGACTGATCTTGAGATGCTCAAGCAACAAATTGCTGACCTCAGCCTTCAGGTGAAGAGCATTGTGTCAGAGAGTCAAAAGTCAAAACAACTTAAGCAACAAAAGTCTGTTCCTCTAAGTGTCACACATGAAGCCCATGTGGTGAAACCAAAAACAAGCCGTCAGCATCCTTCCACAATTAAAGCAAATGGCAGACCACGTCCCTGGTACTGTTTCCAGTGTGGAGAGGATGGCCATGTTGTTTCAGTCTGTGAAAATGCACCAAATCCTTCCCTTGTAGCAGCTAAGAAAAAACAGCTGAAAGAAAAGCAGGCTGCTTGGGAAGCCTCTAATGCTTCTCAAAGTGAGACACATTTAAACTAGTGTCTGCTCCCATAGAGGGACACATGGGAGCAGAGATACAAAATTCCAGTCCCAAAACCATGAAAGCTGTTGTTAAGAGTGTTGGGGTAGAAAGGTTGAAATTGCCACATGGCCTGGTGGGAACTAAAACTACAGCTCAAGTGTCTATTGCAGGGAAAGACACAAACTGTCTGTTGGACACAGGTTCGCAAGTCACAACTGTGCCCCAGTCCTTTTATGAAGAACACCTTTCTGATCTGACCATTCATTCTTTAAATGATTTGCTTGAAGTGGAGAGTGCTAATGGCCAGTTTGTTCCCTATTTAGGATATGTTGAGCTTACCATCACTTTTCCTAAAGAGTTTGTTGGCTCTGATATTGAGAGCGTAGGCATCTTTGATGGTCTGCATATTCAGCTTTCTGTAATCTACACACAGACGAACAGAACCATTCTTTTTGCGAACCACAACAATTGGAGAAGCAAATGGAGACTCAGATTCCCGTATGACTTCAGAATCTAGGAGTTCCTGTATATGTTGTCTCACAGCATCTACATCGTTGGGCACCTGTTCATGGGCTCTGCAGCCCATGAACAGGTGCTTATAGGCACAAACGCACTTGATGTTCTTTATGCGGATTACCAGAAACTTTCATCTTTTCAGCCTTTGATGAATGGCTATCAGGCTGTTCTCAAAATACTTGAGATACGACAAAGGGAGCTTATCCACAGCAGCCTTGGTTGTGCAGAACTAACAGGCAAGCTGCCTAAAGTTGTTCCTGCAAGGCAGACCGCTGTTGTTGAAGCTTTTGTTCCATTTAATCGTTTGAACATTCAGAGAGATGTTATTCTTGAGCAACCATCAGCTTCTTCTCTACCGAATGGTTTACTCGTTTCAGCGATTGCAGTAACTTTACCAAGCAAACACTCATGTCATATTCCTGTCGTACTGAGAAATGACACCAATCATGACATAGTCATTCCCCCCAAAACCATTGTGGCAGATGTTAATGCTATAGTACAGGTGTTGCACAAAGAACATACTGTCAACGACTCAAAACTGTCCTAAATTTCAAGCAAAGTCTTCCCCATCACTGAACTTTGATTTTGGAGATTCACCTTTATCCACTGAATGGAAAGAGCGAATAACAAAAATGTTAAACACCATGCCAAACGTTTTCTCTCAGAATGACCTGGATTTTGGCCATACTGATAAAGTGAAACACAGAATCAAGCTCAGTGATGAGACGCCTTTTAAGCAGAGAGCACGTCCGATACACCCCAACGATGTAGATGCTGTGAGACAACATATACAGGAACTCCTAGATTCTGGAGTCATACAGGAATCTGAGTCTCCATTTGCTTCTCCAATTGTTGTGGTTCGCAAAAAGAATGGTTCTGTTCGTCTGTGTGTAGATTACAGAAAGCTGAATATGCAGACCATCAAAGATGCCTACGCTCTTCCAAAACTGGAAGATGCTTTCACTGCACTTGCTGGTTCTAAGTGGTTCTCCGATCTAGACCTCAAGTCAGGCTACTATCAGGTCGAAATGCAAGAAGCAGACAAGCATAAGACTGCATTTGTGTGTCCAGTTGGATTCTGGGAATTCAACAGGATGCCACAAGGAATAACAAATGCGCCTTCAACCTTCCAAAGACTGATGGAAAAATGTGTTGGCGATATGAACCTAAAAGAAGTTTAGTGTTCATTGATGACTTGATTATTTTCTCAGCCTCCCTGGAAGAACATGAACAGCGCTTGCAGCGTGTTCTTGAACGATTGATGACATATGGTTTGAAACTGGCACCAGAGAAGTGCAAATTTTTTCAAACGTCAGTAAAATACCTTGGTCACATTGTTTCTGAGAAAGGAGTTGAAACAGACCCTGAAAAAGTTTCGGCCTTACAGACTTGGCCGATCCCCACAAATCTTAAACAGCTTCAATCTTTCTTAGGATTTGCTGGATACTACCGACGGTTCATTCAGGGGTACTCTACTATTGTAAAGCCACTTAATGAACTAACGTCTGGTTATCCACCACTCAGAAAGCTAAATAAGAGACAGAAAATAAATTCGAGCTCAGAGTATCGCAACCCAAAGGAGCCTTTGGTGAGCGGTGGACACCTCAATGTCAGAAAGCTTTCGATGACATAATAAGTAAGCTAACTCAGCTCCAGTCTTGGGTTTTGTAGACCCCCAGCTTCTGTATGTCTTACATACAGATGCCAGCACTGTTGGCCTTGGGGTTGCATTATATCAGGTTCAAGATGGTCAATCTCGAGTCATAGCTTTTGCGAGTCGAGGACTTTTAAAGAGCGAGAGGAAGTACCCGGCTCATAAGCTTGAATTTTTGGCTCTTAAATGGGCAGTCACAGAAAAATTATCTGATTACCTATATGGTACAGACTTCACAGTAGTGACGGACAGCAACCCACTTACATATATTTTAACATCTGCAAAGCTGGATGCGACAGGGTACAGGTGGTTGTCCAGTCTTTCTACTTACTCATTCAGTCTTCAGTACAGGGCGGGAAAGCAAAATCTTGATGCTGATGCACTGTCTCGCCGACCTCATGATCCACCAAAGGATGATTATGCATCCAAGAAGGAAAGTGAGAGAATCCGGCAGTTCACATTGTACCATCTGAGCAATCCTGACAGTCCAGAGACTGTTCCCCAGGAGGTGATTAAGGCTATTTGTGAACGTCATATGGTCACTTCATCTGTAGCTGGTGTTCAAGCCGCCACTCCTGGGTTGACATTAGTTGAATCTCTCACTCACCAGTCCACAGCTATTCCTGACTGCTTCCAGCAGGAGCAAGTGGATGGGTCCCCTCTTGTTTATTCATTTTCAGAAGAAGAGTTGAGGGAAAAACAAACATTAGATCCTGCTATCAATGCAGTCATTGTACTCTTTGGAAATGGTGAAACTCCATGTCCCGGCCTCAGGTTAGAGCTACCAGAATTACCTTTGTTACTCAGACAGTTGTCTCGGTTGGAGATGCAGAATGGAGTGCTCTATCGAAAGCGACAAGATGGTCCAAACATCTCATATCAGCTTGTACTTCCTGAGGAGCTAAGAGCTACAGCACTCCTGAGTCTTCATCATGATATGGGCCACCTTGGAGTTGAACGAACAGTAGATTTGGCAAGAACTAGATTTTACTGACCAAAAATGTATATGACCATAGAGAAAATGGTTAAAACATGTGAGAGATGTGTTCGTAGAAAAAAACATCCAGAAAGAGCTGCTCCACTGATGAACATTAAAACCTATCGACCTCTCGAACTGGTGTGCATTTACTTTTTGTCAATAGAGCCAGATCGCTCAAACACCAAAGACATTTTGGTAATAACTGATCATTTTACAAAATATGCAGTGGCCATACCAACCCCAAACCAGCGAGCGCAGACCGTAGCAAAGTGCCTCAGGGAAAACTTCATTATTCATTATGGTTTTCCTGAAAAGCTCCTTAGTGATCAGGGTGCTGATTTTGAATCTAAAACCATAAAAGAACTCTGTGAACTTATTGGCATGAAGAAAGTGCGTACAACCCCTTACCATCCCAGGGGAAATCCGGTTGAAAGATTCAACCGCACACTTCTTCAAATGCTTGGAACACTTGATAAGTCAGATAAACTCCGCTGGAAAGACTTTGTCAAACCTCTGGTACATGCTTATAATTGTACAAAGAGTGATGTGACTGGATTTTCCCCATACAAGTTAATGTTCGGGAGACAGCCCAGATTACCCATTGACTTGATTTTCAGATTGCCCACCAATGCTACGAAGCAGACTCATTCCCAGTATGTTGGCAATTTTAAATCTCGATTGGAAGAAAGTTACCGTATTGCTACTAGCAATGCAGAAAAGAATGCAAGTCACAATAAAGCCAGATTTGACCGGCGAGTGATTGAATCAACTTTGCAGACAGGAGACAGAGTTCTTGTGCAAAATGTGAAGCTGCGTGGAAAACATAATTGGCAGACAAGTGGGAGGAGGATGTTTATGTTGTCCTCAAGAGAGCTGGAGAAATGCCAGTTTATACAGTTAAACCGGAAAGTAAAGATGGACCAGTGCGGACTCTGCACAGAGACCTGCTTCTGCCATGTGGATTCCTGTCAGCAGCTGCAGAGCCTGAAACAGTCAAACCTTGTCCAACAGGAGACCCAGAACGAGACAATGTCCAGTCGTCGAGAGTGAAGAGGAAATCATCTCAGATCTGGATGATGTACCTGATTGGACATCGTTCCCTCGTTTTGTGTCAAAACCCGATGTATATGTCATAGTGCCTGAAACTCACAAGTCAAGTGAGCATCACAGTGCAGTTCGACCATCAGCAGAAACAGGGAGATCTGTAGTTTCCCTCTCACCTGATGTTCCAGCTACTCATATTGTAGGAGATAGAAGTACTGGAGATATTCAAGATGCATCAAGTGTTCACCTACCTGAAAATGACAACCTACCGGAACATAACAGATTATCCGAAGCAAACGTTTTACCTGAACTAAATTCAGTTAAAGGATCCCCTCAGTGTTTGGATTTGCAGCAATCTGAGGAAACTCCTCCATATAATGGGATGAGCTCAGATGCAGCATATGATGATGAGTTTTATGGAGTAAATGAACCTGTTACTGCCCAACCTGAACCCTTAAAGTTTCAGACTGAGGGACTTCAAAACTCTGAAACATTTCTTCGTCGCTCTGAAAGAGTACACACAAAGCCAAACAGATTAGAGTATCCAAAACTGGGAAATCCTCTGATGATGGTGGTGAATTCTCTTTTCCAGGGTCTAAGTGAAGCATTGGCTAGCTCCCTGAATGGCTTGGAGAATGCATCCCATAATTCCATCAGGCATGCTTAAGCTGTGCGACTCAGTGTCGTATTGCAGATGCCCAGGGACGGGCATACCCTTCAGAGGGGAGGGTGTAACCCACATAAAGTGGGGATAGCCTTTTGGGAAATAGAGATTGGGTAGGCGGGGTAGTCTGCCTGGCCAATGGGAAGTTTGATTCCGAATGTTTAGACCAATCAGAGAGCGGAATGCCACAGAGGCTCCACCTTCTTTCCCGTGTTGGCAGCGTTGATTGTGAGCGGGAGATCCAACCCTGATCAGACAGCTGAGCCAGAAACCACTAAGATCAGTTGGAACTGTTGCACTTTCTGGCAGTTGATTGGCAGTTGTTTTCAGTTCAACTGAAGTGCCCTCCGTGTCTGGAATGAGAGTCCCTGTCTAGTTGTTTTGAACGTGCCGCACTGAGATCGATCAGGATTTTTTTTTTTTTTTGTTGTGTTTTTTTGTTTTTTTGCTTTTTCTTCTCTTCTCCTGGATTGTTCCTGAAGTGGATTCCCTACTGACTTTGATGGCGAGCCTTCCCACCTGGACTTAGAAAGATCTGGATTTCCTCCCATGTTGAGTGAGACCTGAGCCAGGATTTAATTTGATTCATTTGTCATCTAAAAGAGATTAGAACGCAAACTACCAGGGTGTACCCAATAGATTTAAATTTGATATTTAGCACTTGGCCAAGTATTGTTGTTTTTATTTCATGTATTTTATTGTGTGTAATTTTATTTTCTTAATTGTATGTCTTGTCCACTTGTGAGTTTATGATTCATGTTACTAAAGCTAATTGTTTTTAAATTCACTCAACCGTGTATGTGTGTCATTTAAACACCCATCGTGCTCCGACAGCCGAACCTATTGGCCCATCTACCTAAAATATATTGTACCCTTCTCAACTGTGTTACAGTAGCGTGACAGCACATTTATGAAACCTATGTGAACTTGTGGAAGCTCATTGTTAAACATGAACTAAGCACCAAATCAAAACATCCTGACGAAATGAATGTAATTGAACTATGCAGACTGTAACAAATATTTCAAGGGTGTAAGCTATTATATTTATACTTTGTCAAAATGTGTCAAGTAAAATATTTAAGGACAATGTCAAATTAAAACTGCTGCAATTCAGCATCAGCCACAATGTTTTTGCTTAGATATCTATTTAAAGCTAAAACTTTCTGTATGATTTGTAAACATGTGTTAATAAAGTGCTTTTACAGGCTTTAATCTCTGTATTTTGCAATTATATTTTTTGTACATGGCCTGTTAGATCATGAATATAAGTATCAAAGAATAATTAGTCATTTATCAACACAATCCAGAACAGCCATTCCTTTGTATAGGATTTTCATTAGCCTTTGATGTTCACAGGGGCTTATTCACAAATACTTCTGGCCTTTGTAACTACATGCACACATGCAAACTTAAAACAAAACCACAGGTATTTGCAAAAATTCTGTCTGTTTACAATACAGAATTGCAAAATTTGTATTTTGTTTAATCTTGAAAGTTTGAATACATAATAAAACAATGGAAAATGTGCTTAGTAATACTCTGTTGTAAATCTCATTAATAAAGAGATGTTTTTGAAGTGTTTTAATTCATAACAGTTCCTTAGCAGTTTGTCTATACACCACTAGTGGCTCACTTTTCAATTACCGGGTGGCGCTGTGGTAGCATGAGACTAAACTTAAAAAAAAAAATGATCAGGACTTTATTTGCATGAAAAGAAACCTCTTGTGAACAACAGGTCCTGAAAGTTAAAAGAAAGTGCATAGCCAGCCTGCTGAGCAGACTACACAACAGCATCCAAAAATCTGGACTGATTAATGTATTTACTTTCTATCATTTTTGGTCTGAGCAGCATGCTTCTGAATAAATGCTAAGCACTTCTAAGATTATAGGAATTTTGAAGATTAAAATAAGTAGTGAATTTAATGACTAATCAGTAAAATGTGAGAGGATTTTAGAGAAGCCAGAATAACTGGGGGGAAAAAAAGTAAGGCTGACAAACAGAAATAATTGGGGTCTGGAAGTGTGTCATCTCTAGGAAACAAGTTAACCTTAGAGTCAGTATTTGCTGAATATTCTGTAACTGTATCCAATTCCGTAACAAATTTTTGCAGATGAAATGCATTTTATCAGCATATTATTTGCTAATTTATCATGTCTCTCTTGTTTTGTTTTTTTTTTTTTTAGCTTTTTTGTGCTTGTCATTTGTACTATTAGAGGTCTGAAATTAACTTAACATTAAGGTTTTACTGAGATTTTAGTTCACTGCTAAATCCTTTCACAGATTGACCTCAAAATAAAATGATTCCCCTGAAATGTTTAAATCTTTAATTATTAGCTATGTCTCTGATTTTCTTTTTCTTTCAATCAGGAATCAGATTATTAATTTATTTTTTATCATAAAACTTTGACCAAACATGACAAAGCAATTTAGATGCCATTTTCATGACTTTTATTTTGATGGAGTGAGAAAAGAATCCAGAATGTTCTTTTTTCCACAGATATTCTTTTCTTCTTAACCCATGATCTGCAAAAGCAAATAAAATTATCAGTTGCAATGTTCAAACATCAATCATTACAATCTATGTAATTCTTGAGTTATCAAATACTAACGCTGTTCATCCAGCTGATGTAAGCAGAAGCACGGGTAAAGACGGTGGGTTTCCGGTAGGTGTTACAGCCAAGGGAAGACACAAAGCTGGTCACTCCGTGGACCACCCACTGGCCGTTGACCCTGCAATTCAGGGGTCCACCAGAGTCACCCTGCATAAGTAAAATTATATTTTAAAAATTAGTCATGAAAACTGGATGTCACTGACTTTATTTTGATTTCTTTTATTATTCCTGCACCCTTGGAAAAGTATTCATGCCTCTTGAACTTTCATGTTTTGTTTTATTATAACAGCAAAATTAAAGGAATAGTAATAAGTTTAAAACATGGAATGATTGTTAAAAAAAACAGCATGCCCACAGAGCTCAGTTCAAGTCATTAAAAAAATGGAGAGAATGTGCAAAAACCATCTATTTGTTATTTTCTATCTCACAATCATGCACTGTTTTGTGTTGACCTGTGACATAGCATCAAAATGTCATACACTAAAGTTTGTGGAGTAAGCTGACAAAAAAGTCAGTTAATTATTTCTGTATCACCATCTGTTGGTGTCAGTACTTTTATGTAACTCCACACATCATTATGGACCTTATGATTGTCCACTTTTTTTGAAAAGAGGGAGTTCAACAGGTGGCTCACCCGACAACCAGAGTTGCTGGCACCCCAGCACAGACCATGGAGCTCTTCACAGTGCTGCCCCACCAGCCAGAGCTGGTGCAGGTGTTGTGATCAACAACAGGCATGTAGGCTTGCTTCAGCTGAGCAGACAGGTTACCATTAGCTGGGAAAAACAGCCAAACATATCATTACCTATCTGAACGTCCACCATGTTAATCATCTTGGTGTGAAATTGTGTTTGACTCACTCCGAATGCGTCCCCATCCAGTGATGTAGCAGAGGTGGTTGTGGGCCAGAACCTGACCGGAGGGAGGAAGAATGGCCAGCTGGACGTAGTTGTTGAGGACAGCGTCAGTGGACAGACGCAGCAGAGCAATGTCGTAACTACAAGACGCAGGAAGCAAATACCAATTTTTTTAAGATTCTTGGAAGGTGAGTTGTGAATACAATTTAACTCTATAAAGAAACATATTTCTTGTTCTTTTAAAATAATAAAACCACCTAACCAAAATGTTATTTTATTCAAAATCAATTAAAACCGTATTGTTCAAGAAATAGGTATCACATATCTTTTAACAGAAGTTAAGCAACAAAAACTTCTTTTTTTCTCAACGGTTATGCTGGCAATTACTTAACTGATGCTCTTCCCTGGAAGTTATAGTAACAATTAAAGAAGAAAACAACATAAAATATATATTTTTTACATGGAAAGTATTATACATAACAAGTAAGCATCAGATTACACACATTCTTCTTGTTTTTAAAACGTAAGTGCAAGATTACTTAAATGTGGCATTTGACGTATAGGTCTGTCTTTTTTGCCCTATACACATTAAGAACTGGCAAAACTACATTCTTACTAACCCTCCAACAACATTGTTGGAGTTCCAGTTAGGGTGGATGTAGACCTGGCTCACGCTCAAGTACTGCTCTTTTCCCTCGTTGTTGCTGATGTCATGATCTCCAAGAACGACACGCCAAGTCATTGATCTTTTGCCCATGCAGAAGAGACAAGAAGTTTTTTAGTTATTACTTATACAAGATGATTAAAAAAAAATAAATAACAAAATGATCTATAGTTATTTGAAGCTGAATCTCTAACAAGTAGGACAGTAGTATATTCAGGTCTATGAAAATTGCTTGTTCTCTTGTTTTGATCTCTTCAGCTTTTCCATGATGCATAAGATTCCCACCTGTCCACACAGTGAGCAGCAGTCATGACCCATCCTCTCCGAACAAGAGTTCCTCCACAGGTGTGGTAGAAGGAGCTTCCAGATTTGTACTGAAGGGAGATCTGAAAAACACCAAGAGACAGTTTTGCAAACACAAGTAAGCAAACCCCAAACCTTTTCTCCAATGTCTTAAAAACACTTTCTAAAAATAAGCTCTAACTCTTGACGGGAATGAAGAGATTCAAAGGAAAATGTCCAGGTTTGATTGAGAAAAAATAGTAATAATTCCTGGACTTGTTTTAGAGAAATATTTAAGGGACATATACTTTCATTACATTTATCAGTTGGTGTACTTGAGTTATAAAGCAGATGTGATCAGTTTAAAATCTGATGCTGAAGATTTCACTTATTTAATGTCAGCAAGCAAGTTCCATGAAATTTGCATGTTTCTTGTATTTTTAAATAACTTTAAAGCTACTTTTAGGCCTTTTTGTCTTGTCTTTATGGTGGTGATTGTTTTGTTAAGTTTGCAACACATGGATTATAAGGTCTGAAAGGATTTGAAGTATACCTGCCATGGCCATGAGTTAGGTCTGGCCACCCTCCTCCCACAACTCTGGTTACCACACTGTCCTCCAGGTACCTGGGCTGGGGTTCAGCCAGAACTGAGAAAAGCAGATATCCAAAAGAACTATTACATTTAAGTCTATATGGGGTTTCTCTGGAGAATCTTCAAAATAGACTAGGTGGTACTTACCCAGGGCTGCAAGAGAGGTCAACAGAAGAAAAGCATATCTGCAGAAGACAAAATGCTCTATCTTTCTCTCTGTGTGCTGTGCTACGTTCAAGCCTACGTGTTCAACGCAGATCAAAAGTTATCGTCAGAGTAACTCCAACAATGTGGCAGGAGGGTACAGACTGCATTTATTGAAAGAATAGTTGGTACAGGGTGTAACAGTTTTTCTTTCTAAGAAATACTGAAAGATTCCCTCTTCAATTTTGTGTACAAATTTATTTACCTGCACATCATATGTTTAAGAGTCAGAGTAATGATTCATGATCATTTCTATTTCATGAAATGTTTTGCTACTTTCAAAAGTGAAAATGCTTCAGATTCATAGACTCATATTATGAGATATGTACTGCTAACTCAGTATCTACTCAAGAGAATTAGATTTCCTCCTCTTCCTTTTTGGAAGAGGAGGACGCAATCTTAATAAACATGGGATAAAGCTACTCGCTGCAAACCTTTTTTATTTTATCAAGGACAGCAACAGGATCATCGCGTCAGAAGAACAGGCTCAAGGATGTCTGACCAGGATGGAACGCTCCCCGGATCAGGAGCACAATATTGCAAAACAAGCTGATAAATCGACTGGAGATGGAGCGACTGCTTCCCTCGCTCCTTCCCCCCTCCCTCTCTGCTCCTCCAAGCATTCACAGGATTCAATAGATACCAATGAAGAATGTCTTCCGGACCAGAGTTTCTTAAATTTACAGATGGAATGAATCAACAGGTTCGCCTCGGCACGTCTCTCCTTAGCACTCACGTAGCAGACCTCACTACATTTAAGCAACCTGCCCCTGACTTCCCAGAGGATCCATCACTCTGCGTTTCTGAGGTCTGAGGCCGGGGACCAGATATTATCTTTACACCTGTCTCCATCCAGAATGTGTCTGGCCCCCGGGTACTGCAGAACAGGACATTACCTGTCCGGATCACTACAAGAAAATTTACAAAAACCAGAAATATGAAATACAGCGGTCCTAATTCAAACCTCAGAGTGATCCCCTGCCTAAAGGAACCTCAGACTGAAAATCTTTTGGCCTCCAAGCCACTTAAAGTAGCTCTTTTAAATATCAGATCACTCTGTGCTAAAGCTCTGTTAATTAATGATTTCATCACTGAGTATAATGTTGATGTTATGTTTCTGACAGAAACATGGTTGAATGACGATAATGACCAAATTGTACTCATTGAATCAGCGCCTCCTGACTACAATTTTTTAAGTGAGAATAGAAAACATAAAAAAGGAGGAGGCGTGGCTTCTATATTTAAAAATACCATAAACTGTAGTAAAATCTCTTTCGGTCATTTCACATCTTTTGAGTATCTTGGAATTCAGGTTAAAGGCTTCAAACGAACTTTGACACTAACTTTATACAAAACTCCAACATGTGGAAAATTTCTTTACTGACTTTAATGATCTTCTTTCTCTCATATGCATTGATTATGATTGTTTAATAATTGTTGGTGATTTTAACATTCATGTGGACAAACCCGAAAACAGAGGAGCAAAAAAGCTCTCTGATATTTTAGAAAATTTTGGTTTAACACAACATGTTAAACAAGCAACACACACTCAAGGACACACACTGGACTTGGTTATCAGTAAGGGTGTGAATATTTCCAATGTCTCTGTAATTGATGTCGCCCTGTCGGATCAATTCGCTGTTATCTTTGAAGTTTCTTTATTCTTTGACCCACTTGGACAAACAGCTACTATCACAAAACGTTCTTTCACAGAAAACACAGCAGAAACATTTAATCAAATCTACTCTTCCTCCTCACCCTTAAGCTGTAATGATGTAGATCAGTTGTTAGATGATTTTCAGTCTAAAGTTTCATATATCATTGATTCCATTGCTCCAATTAAAGTAAAGGTTTTGACTGGTAGAAAGAAATCTCCATGGAGAAATGCAGAAATAGTTCGGTCTGCAAGACAAGTCTGCCGCAGGGCAGAACGACAATGGCGTAAAACTCAACTTCACGTTCATCACGACATCTACAAAGAAAAACTACGTAACTATCACTTAACACTAAAACATGGAAGGGAGGCTTTCTTTGCAGATGTCATAAACAAAAACATCAATAATGCTCGAACTTTATTTGCAACAGTTGACAGGCTCACAAACCCTCCTGTGACGTTACCACCTGAATTCCAATCTAATGCTGCCTGTAATACGTTTTCTGATTTCTTTTCAGAGAAAATCCAAAAAATCAGAGGATTAATCTGCACATCAACTTCAAAGCCAGAACCATTGCTGTACCAAAACAAAACAAATACAGAAAAAATGACCCATTTTCAACTACTTAATTATAAAACCCTAGAAGAAATTATAAGTCAATTAAGTTCAAGCTCCTGCTGTCTGGATGTCCTTCCCACACATTTCTTTAAGAAAGTCCTGCCTGTTATTGCTGCTGATCTGATCCAAATCGTAAACTCATCGCTTACATCAGGTGTTTTCCCCCAGGCTTTGAAAACAGTAGTCATCAAACCACTGTTAAAAAGAACAATCTGGACAAATTACTATTGCAGAATTACAGGCCAATCTCAAACCTCCCATTCATCAGCAAAGTTATTGAAAAAACTGTGTGTAAACAATTAAATAGTTTCCTCATGATGACCAACTGCTTTGACACTTTCCAGTCTGGTTTTCGTGCTCACCACAGCACGGAGACTGCCCTCATAAAAGTATTCAATGATATCCATATAAATACGGACTGTGGGAGAACCACGGTGCTGGTTCTGTTGGACCTCAGTGCAGCTTTTGACACTGTCGACCATGACATATTACTGAATCGACTTGAAAGTTGGGTTGGACTCTCTGGTTCGGTGCTCGACTGGTTTGAATCCTACATAAAGAACAGGGATTTCTTTGTTTCAATTGGAAACTTCTCATCAAAGAGGTCAAAGGTCACATGTAGGGTACCCCAAGGTTCAATCCTAGGACCCCTCTTATTTAATATTTATATTCTCCCACTAGCTCAGGTCATAACAGGAAATAATATTAGCTACCACAACTATGCGGATGAGACACAGCTCTACATTACGATGTCACCAGGTGACTCTGAACCCATCCAATCACTGAATAAATGCTTAGAGCAGATAAATGTGTGGATGTGCCAAAACTTTCTCCAACTGAACAAAAATAAAACTGAAGTCATTATTTTTGGACCTAAAGAGGAACGATCTAGAGTCAATGCACAGCTTCAGTTATTACAACTAAAACCTAACGATCAGGCCCGAAACCTGGGAGTAGTGATGGACTCGGACTTGAACCTCCAGAGCCACATAAAGACAGTAACAAAATCGGCCTTCTATCACCTGAAGAACATCTCCAGGATTAGAGGACTAATGTCTCAGCCAGATCTAGAGAAACTCATCCATGCGTTTGTCTTTAGTCGCATTGATTATTGCAACAGCATCTTCACAGGCCTGTCCAACAAATCAATCAAACAGCTGCAACTGATCCAGAATGCTGCTGCTCGCGTTCTCACTAGAACCAGGAAAATAGAGCACATAACACCAGTTTTAAGTCCCTCCACTGGCTCCCTGTAGCTCAAAGAATAGATTTTAAAATACTGTTGTTAGTTTACAAATCACTGAACGGTTTAGCACCACAATACATCAAAGATCTGCTGTTGTTGTATCAACCTTCCAGACCTCTCAGGTCTTCTGGTTCTGGTCTGCTCTGCATCCCCAGAACCAGAACCAAAAGAGGAGAAACAGCTTTCAGCATCTATGGACCAAAAATTTGGAACAAACTTCCAGAAAACTGTAAAACAGCGGAAACCCTGACTTCCTTCAAATCTCAAGTAAAAACGCACCTGTTTAGAGTTGCATTTGAAATGTAATATGTATGGATTTGATTTGTGGATATGTATGTAATTTTTTATTTTTTTTTTTCTGTTGTGGGCAACGGGGCCCGGCGAATACCCGTGGTTAAACGGACGGCGGAGTCCGGCGGTAACAGGCGCTTAAATTCCGTGTCAAAGGGAAGGGGGAAGAAAGGGAAAAAAGAGGAAAAAAAAAAAACAAAAACAAAAAAAAACCTTGGTATTTTATTCTATGTTGCATGCCTTTGTGTTTTGTGTTTATGATGCCTTGTAGCTGAAATGTGCTATACAAATAAAATTTGATTGATTGATTGATTGATTGATTGATTGATTGATTCAATCATGCACCTGTGTTTTTTCTCACAGTGTTATCAAAGCACACCTGTTGCATATGTTAAGACCAATCTAGGAGATATGACTTCTAGTGACTTACAGCATGTTGAAATGTATTTGTAAACATATTTTGTAATCTTTCTTAAACAAAACCAAGAGTTATAGTGTTGTTTGTTGATGCCTGGTTATATTTTTTCCAGCCTGAGCCAGTTGTCCTATGTTAGCCTATCCCATTGATATCACAGTTCTACAGAGAAATGGTTGTGACATGATGGAAACACATGACTTTTTGATGTATGCTCAAAAATGAGTAAGCAGAGTAAACAAGTTGTATTACCTTGCAGGTCAGAAAATATACACATGGACAAAATACCTCCTGTGTTAATGACCAAGAAAGTCCACTGTGGTCCCTGAAATCAATTTAAATTGATTAAAATACTATTATCAAAAATATATTACAATTTTTTTTTGCATTTTTTTTTATTGTAAAAATGAATATCAGTATATGAATGTTTTCACTGAAATAAAACTACAAAATAAGATTAATTTAAAAGCTTTAAAGATCACAGATAAAAGCTGTAATAAATGTAGAACATTTTATTTTTTTTATGTATGATATCTGGAGTCTCAGGGGTTAAGGACATCCATTGGCATCTGCATCAGAAATGTAGATGGTTTTGAACTTTTCAAGCAGTCTTATATGCTTCTCTAGTTCAGTCAGTTGCTCCTCCATGTGGATCTTGCGGGCTTTCTGCGATGGGGTGTACAGGATGAAAGGAAGGCCCTGATATTCATGATGCACTTCATGCCATTTCTTCTTCAAGCCCTAACAAGAAGACGGGAACTTGGCATTAGACATTATTCGATATTTACATTCCTTTGACTTCCTCTGTCCAATTTTATTTACTTCACCAGAGGTTTTAGTTGTTAGATGTCTGTTGTTAAAGAAAACAAATGCTGCATACCTCTATGGTAGCTTTTCGCTCTTCCTCTGACACTTGTCGTGTGGCCTGCATCTCCTTTTCAAGTCTCGCCTGGTCATCCCTAGCCTGCTGTTCAGCTGCACGGCGCTGTTGTAAGTATGTGGGTACCTGACCATAATCCTGCAGGAACGAAAAATAAGCTTCACGTCCAACTATAATTTGCTCAAATGTTCAAATGGCCTCCTACATGGAAAATGTGGCTGTTAACAGTTGGACTTAGGGAGGTTCTGAATATTATGCCATGTTCAATTCATAAAGGAGATAACATCCGAGTGCTGTTGGTCAGTCACTGAAAGGTTAGGGAGGAGAGAAATAGCACTCATGGCCCAGGACTTGTCAACATTAGCCACACTTTTCAAAGAGTGAAGTGACAGGATGCAGAAAAATACCTTTTTTATGATATATTTGGGGCTAAGTCCAGCGCTTTGGAGAAGCTCTTTGTGTGCCTGTGCAAAGTCTACACGAGAGGGCTTAGGCTTCACATCAGCTAAGAGATCTCTCTTGATTGGAGTCAGTGGTTGGTTGGCCCGTATATGGAGCGGTGGCCTTACTTTAGTGATCGTACTGGTTTTATGGATGCCTTCAGTCCCTGTCCCTAAAAAAAAAGCATATATCAGGTGGGTTATATTGACAGCACAAAAGCAAATCCTCATGCAGTTGGTTGAGGAACTAACTCTCAGGAGCTTTGGGGCGCTTTGCGTTTTTCTTGAGGTAGTTCGACGGAGAAGGCAATTCAAGTTTTGCTGGTCCCATCGTCTTCCAAGCCTGTTTGACTGGTTTCTGCTCAAGCAGAATAGCTGCCAGATGCTTGGGTACATACCTTTAGTAAGATATGATGACAGAATATACTCAATAACACTTGAGGAAAAAAACAAACAAAAAGAAATAAAACAGAATTCTGAAATTTTAATTCAGTAAAAGTAGCAATATTTCATACTCATGTTACTCAATTAAAAGTAAAAACTATCGCATAAAAAAACTACTCCTAAAAGTTTTTTTATTTGTTTGTGTATCGTTTGTCTTTCAAAAAGTTAGTCAAGTAAATATAACTACTTACCTCTGGTCACACATATAGCTTTAACAAATTGTTAAATAAATGTAACATTGCCTGGTTGTTGTAAGTTAGGCCCTGTTTACATGGCAATAATCCAACGAAAATGGAATTTTTGTTTCATTTCTATTAACACATTTACATGAAGCCATTCTAATTACAATCTTTGTTTACACAGTAACGGTACACATCGAAAACGTGTAATGCTCTCGTCACGCCACTAGTTGGTGCTAGGTTCTTTGAAACTAAGTGCGCATGTGTTTAAAAAACAAAAGTTTTACTTGAAAGCACATCGATTCGCATTTCCCCATCAGATACCGTTCCCCCAGATACCGGGAGAAAAACACGCACTATGTGCGTCAGATGAGGGTGCGGTTGAAAAACCCGCACCCTAATCAGGTGCTGATTGCGGTTGGAATCAGGTGCAATCAGGTGCACCGGTTGGAATCAGCAACAACGCTTTGCTGAAACACGTTGTTTGAGCTTTTACGGTGTCCGTAGTTCTCTAGATAAGAGTGCGGAACAAACACGTGTATTTTGCAACCTGGGTTTGGAGCGGCGAAGAGACGCTGAGGGAACCGTATCTGATGGGGAAACGCGAACTGTAACAACACCATGTCAGTAGTTTCTTCTTCTTCTTCTGTGGATTATAGAAAAACTATGTTTTTGCGTCATACTCTGCAGGAGCTAGGGATTCCCAGGGAGAAAAGATCCATTTCCTCTGTTTACAAGACAACGGACACCTGTACGTGTCAGAACCATGCACTATGGAACCCGTTTTCAATCTGGGCAATTTTCTGAGAAAACATTCGGTGGGTTCATGTAAATGTACTGTAAACGCAACAAAACGTCCATGCTCACCAGAAATTGTTGTGTAAACAGGGCCTTTTATCTGCAACGTTTCTGCAACGTTTGTGTTATTGTAAACAACAAGAGAATCACTCTTTTCTCACGTAAGTCTGGCAGAAATAAAAGTCAGTCACCAAACACAGTTTTCCCAACACGTAGTGTGTATGTAAAGGTTTTTGTGAATTTGGAAACAGTTGTTCTTTATTCCCCAAGGTTATGGAGTAAAGAGAGGAAATAATGGATGATTCAGCAGCCTGAAATATTCTGTTCCCCCTCCATAAAATGGGAACAAATTATTTTACCTGCAAATGCTTAACTTTGCTTATTCCTCTCATCATCAACAATAAATCCCGTGAATTTGGTAGAATTTGTTCTTTCCTAGCCAGAGTTATGGGGGGGTAACCATATATTTCAGCTGGCTAAAATATTCCGTTCCCCCTCCATAAAATGGGAACAAATTATTTTACCTGCAAATGCTTAACTGTGCTTATTCCTCTCATCATCAACAATAAATCCTGTGAATTTGGTATCATTTGGTCTTATTTTGCCAGAGTTATGAGGGGGGAACCATATATTTCAGCTGGCTAAAATATTCCGTTCCCCCTTCATAAAATGGGAACAAATTATTTTACCTGCAAATGCTTAACTGTGCTTATTCCTCTCATCATCAACAATAAATCCTGTGAATTTGGTAGAATTTGCTCCTTGTTAGCCAGAGTTATGAGGGGGGAACCGTCTTCCTCTGCTCTGCCATTGACTCCTGTCCAGTCCAAAAAAACTCAAGCTGAGAAATGTAAATTTGATTTCCAATTCTTATAAATATATATCAATGCACATGCATTTCAGTTTTTATTATCATACATATATGTCTCACAAAGACTTTATGTCTTTGTACTGATATGCTTTGATCTTATTTTAATAAAAGGAATAATTTCAGTATATTATTAAAACAAAATGATACTGAAATTATTCCTTTTATTAAAATAAGAGGAAGACTGTGATGAGCAGGAGGTGGGGATGGAGTCGGTGGAGGGACTGGAGCAGGGGGAGGTGCTGCAGCAGGTGGAGATGGTGATGGAGCAAATAGTGATGAAATGTTTTCAAACTTGCTGTTTGCCAACAGCCAGTTTGCTGTTGATGATTACTGTTGATAAATACATTTGTTTCCATGTTTTTGAGGGGGAAAGGATAATTTCAGTCAGGTAAAACAGCTAAAATATTTGGTTCCCCCCCATAATTCTGGCAAAGTAGGAGCAAATGCTACCAAATTCACAGGATTTATTGTTGATGATGAGAGGAATAAGCACAGTTAAGCATTTGCAGGTAAAATAATTTGTTCCCATTTTATGAAGGGGGAACGGAATATTTTAGCCAGCTGAAATATATGGTTACCCCCTCATAACTCTGGCTAGCAAAGAACAAATTCTACCAAATTCACAGGATTTATTGTTGATGATGAGAAGAATAAGCAGAGAAAAAATCTTGCTGGTAAGTGCAGTTGTTCCCATTTTATGGAGGGGGAACGGAATATTTTAGCCAGCTGAAATATATGGTTCCCCCCTCATAACTCTGGCTAACAAGGAGCAAATTCTACCAAATTCACAGGATTTATTGTTGATGATGAGAGGAATAAGCAAAGTTAAGCATTTGCAGGTAAAATAATTTGTTCCCATTTTATGGAGGGGGAACAGAATATTTCAGGCTGCTGAATCATCCATTATTTCCTCTCTTTACTCCATAACCTTGGGGAATAAAGAACAACTGTTTCCAAATTCACAAAAACCTTTACATACACACTACGTGTTGGGAAAACTGTGTTTGGTGACTGACTTTTATTTCTGCCAGACTTACGTGAGAAAAGAGCGATTCTCTTGGTGTTTACAATAACACAAAACAGCGTCAGAAGACCTCGTTTATTTATTTATTTTACAATTTTTTTAAACAACAGCTGCAAATTAAACTGAGTGTTACAACATTGACATGGTTGTATTAGTTGGTTTTACCGAGAAATCGATCAGAAGCGACGTGAAAATGATCAGATCCGCCTCTTTCGCCTCTCTGGCTGTAATGCGCGCTCCGACGCAGGGGGAACAGATTTTCACAGGGGAACCGAATTTCGCACAAGACCGGTCTCCTTTGAGATCCAGTCTTGAACGCTCCCTTTTGCGTTGGTCGCTTCTGACATCGCAAAATTGTGAACACACTTCAAAAAAAGTTAAAGCACCTACCTGGCTTGTTGCTGGGGAACTTAACAAGTCTTTAAAATTCTAGTGTTATTATTATTCAAACATCTCAAATTCTGTCCAAAACAAAATGTGATTTATTTGATATTAATCTGTAAAATTCTATTATAATTCAAACACCTCAAATTCGGTATAAAACTAAATATGATTTATTTCAGCGTAAACACTGTTTGTAAAAATAGACACATTTATTTATATTTAAAATGATGAATATTTGTAATCATTTAAATGGATGGATTGACAATTAGGCAGCTGTGAATGCGGGAAGGGTTTGCCATTAAAGTGGCTCAACGTCGCCTTTTTGTTGGCGTCTTGGATGCAAGTGATTGTCCTTTTCTCTTTTTTGCTCCAGAAGTCTTGGATTTTGATGGCTTGGTCATATTTTCTGATCCTGTTGGTTGAAATAAAAAAGACTGAATTTCACAGTTAATCAGATATAAAAATGGCAAAGTGATGCATTCATGATACCTGGGAAAAGTTTAATCCTCAACAAACCATAAACTTTAATATCTTCAATGTGCTTTTCAGTGCATGTTTTGTAAAGTAAAAGGAAGATAAGATAGTTTTCGCAAGTATAGATGTGAGTTTTGTGTATTGTGCGTATGTACTCATTAACAATGCCTAAATCCAGTACAACCAATTGATTTCAGTGTAGACCCACTGTATATATTTTAAGCATCAATTAGATTAACTTGAAGTCAGAATGACATTAAGATTTTGAGGTAAATGGAGGATAATCCTGACAAAAAAAAATAAAAAAATTCTAAAAAACTACAAACTGGGCAGGAGTTTCACCTTTCACCAGGGGAACCCTAACTATACAGCCAGAGCTGCAATGGAAACGTTTATATCAGGGTGGGAGAAAAGTCAAATAATTTAAAATTTGAGTTGAACAGTTATCCAGATAGATAATATAAGATGAACTCATCTAACGTCTATAAGTTTGTTGTCAACAAAATAAATGGTACCTTTCTTTGGGCTTTTTCCTTTAGGGGATCTTTTTCTTGTTCGCGGTAAAGCCTTCTTCTTTGGTTTTACTGCTTTTTGGACAGTCTCCAGCTCCACCTCCACAGGATAATGATCACTGATGTTTCCAGCCTTGGAGAGTGAAAACATAAAATTATAAATCTTTGCACCTATTATGTGCTCTAAAATGTCTGAAAGTGTCAACCATTTCTCTGTGATGCAGTATTGCTAAACAATGATGACAATAAAGCATACGTTTTCGTCTGTTAGCCCAAACTCCACTTGAAAGTTGAAAGACTTTGCAGAGTCAGGAACAATGGCACCCAGCATTTCTTCCCCATACACCACAATCCTATTTGAAGAAGATAGTATCACAAAGCAGTTTATTGGTGCGGTTTTCAACATATCTCCAAATACATCTACACATTTACATTTACTTATAAAATTATTAGATAGAACTTTTAGCAACAGTAGACATGTTTTGCAGTTCATGATTTTTTAGAGGGAATAAAATTCAACAATACAGACTCAGTCAGGTGAAGAAAGTATGCTATTTTTAAGATCTAACTGAGGCAGGGCACAATCCTAGAGGTCACCAGGGTCTGATACTAAATAATGAGGGGATCTATAACAAAAATGACAAGATAAAAAAAATCTATAAAAATCAAGGTAATTCATGGGAGGTAATTTACTGTAACCTACCTGTAAACCTCAACAAGCTTAGACAAATTTTGAAATGAGAATATTGAAACATCCTTCTCTAGCAAGATGATGATTTCAATTTATTTCAAGGAATTAAATATAAGGAATTTATTGTTATACAAAGTGTGATAAAAATGTGCACAGTGTGTATTCATGACACACAGATGTGATGTAAACTCGTTATCTAATTCCAAGACAAAGTCATTTTTATTTTGTCCTGATTCAGGACAAAATAAAAGTAGCAATTTGTTGTTTTATTAATATTGTAGAAACAAAGATAGGTGTCCTTGGCACCTAACATGTATCTTTACCTGTCGTAGGTGTTGTCATTATAATTACTAGTCGTGGTGTCAACATCGTCATCTATCAACCAGTAGAAGGGATCAGAAGAGATGCGGATTGATTCCTTTTTCTTCTTGGAAAGATATCGACCATCTGCGTTGAAGTCCCCCAATATCATGATATTCTGCCAAGGACAAAAAATAAAAGTCAAAACCACACATTACTGTACACAAGTATTTAAAGTAGTGATGATTGTTAGTGTTTGTAAGCAAAACAGCAATTTTACATTTTATCCTCCTCCCCCAAGATTTCTTTCATTAGTAGACTTCTCAGTTTAGTGTTAAAAGACATTAAAAAAAGATCCCACTGACCTCTTACTGTTTGTAATAACAGAAAAAGTCCATAATAAATGGGAGAAAACCATGGCGTTATTCAATGAGTGATTTATCAAGCACATTATCCAGCATCTCACTCACATTTTTAACAAGACAGTGACCCTTGGAGTTTGAAAACTCTCTCCTCTGAGTTACAGTGGAGAGACGGCTGAAATGATTAACTTTTGGCTGAATTTTAGCAAAGCTATTAATAAAAAACTCTAATATTATTTTCAAGTTGCATATCTTTATATAGAATGTAACAACTTACATTTGTTTTCCACTTCTGTCTGACAGCATTGACCACACGTAAAGCTCATCAAGTTCCTTTACTGAGTCTTCTGGCTTGGTGTGGACCGGAATCAGGACCAGGTCTTTTACAACTGAAAGTGGACATGAAAGCAAATAACATAGACCCAGATCCACAGTGCACCTAAATAGATGTGAGCTCAAATAAATATTTAGGTTTAAAATAAGTAGAGGCCTCAGTTTAGTGTTTTCACATGTCATGTCAAAATGTCTCCTATTTCACATGATCTCAGTCCTTTTAAGCCCCAAATAAAACACAACATTTGACCATACATTCATAGCCGATATGTTTATAACAGTTATCCATAAGGTATTTACTCTGTACAAACTGCAACACATACCACATTGGATGGACGGATGGATTATAATTGTATGCAGTAATATAGGAATCAAAGTATGTGCATAAAAGTAGCTTTCATTTTCAAACTTATACACATTTGGAAAATATTTAGTCAAATTTCATATGTTTCCAAACTGTGTAGAAACCCTGTCATATCACTGTAAAAAACTGACATATGGTAGTATTTAGTAATGATAATCTGCTCTCTCTGGTGCAGCACAGGACCATATATATTCATTACTGTATGACTTTCTGAAGTGCTCATTACAGAACATTTTTCATGACTCACCATTAGATTTGAATGAAACAAATGTTACAGGCTTATAAAGATAAACCACAGTGGTTTGACTGCAGTGAAACCATGATCTTGATGATTTAAAAGAATTTAGCTGAGAATATGTTGTAATATTTTATAACCTAACCTATTTTATAACCTAACTTAAGTAAAACTATAATATTGTATTTTTAGTGTAGGGAGAGTAAGAGTAAGGGTTTCATCGTGACTTTTACAACTTATCTATCATAGAATGAGTCAAATGAATCTGTCATAAAGAAAGGTAGGATATGAAGACTGGCAAAAAGAGCCGTCATCATATCCTTGCAAATTGTCTGATGAACTGTTTTGTGCACTGTGAGCTGGCGTTTCATTAATGTGGAACAGCACACACCTGTGGAGGGACAGCAGAAGCGCAGGATGAAGGGCTCTCTTGCGAAGGCATCTTCATCTCCAACCTGATTGTCTTCATACTGATACTGAGCTGTAAGCTTGACATCATCTTCTCTGAAACACAAACAATAATAATAAAGTTTGTTTACTGTATTATTAATACGATTTTAAACCTTCTTGAGTGCATGAGAAGTCAAATTTCTGGAGGGATTTGTAGAGTTTTACTTCTCAGAATGCATCAGAAACTTCATAAAATTGTACTAATTATTTAAAGCATTGATTTAGCAGGGTGTCAGAAACATCTCTCAAACATTTTGGTCAAGATTAGTCAGATGTACATCCAAGATGAGGACCCCAGAATTCACAACATTCTCAAGGTGTTTTAGTAGATTGAGGCCTGCTCACTGTGGATCCCATTGGAGTTTAATGTCGGTGGTATTTTCAAAAAATCAGTTTGAGTTGACCTAACCTAAGTGGCATCACACATTTAATGACCAGAAGATTGAAAACTGGTCATTAAAGGATGGACATGGTCAGCAAAGTTGGAGGATAACACTCGGTTTATAATATGTCACTACGGTGTAACCCACATAAAGTGGGGATAGCCTTTTGGGAAATAGAGATTGGGTAGGCGGAGTAGTCTGCCTGGCCAATGAGAAGTTGATTCCCATGAATGTTTAGACCAATCAGAGAGCGGAATGCCACAGAGGCTCCACCTTCTTTCCCGTGTTGGCAGCGTTGATTGTGAGCGGGAGATCTGACGCTGATCAGACAGCTGAGCCAGAGTGAGAGTCTTTTGGTTTCTTTCTAATATCATTTATTGACTTTGAAGGAATTTTTTTGTTGTAAATAGTTATTGTTTAAATCCAACTTATAATTTAGAAAGAGTGATAAGTTTCAGAAAACTGAACTTCAGTTTTTCTGCTGTTAGAACCACTAAGATCAGTTGGAACTGTTGCACTTTCTGGCAGTTGATTGGCAGTTGTTTTCAGTTCAAACTGAAGGTACAGCCTATATAATAATGTATTTTTATTTTACTTAATTCATTTTCTTTAAGTTAAAACTTAAAAAATATGCATTTTACACTGTCTAGTGCCCTCCGTGTCTGGAATGAGAGTCCCTGTCTAGTTGTTTTGAACGTGCCGCACTGAGATCGGTGAGCATATTTTGTACCTTTCATTTGGTTTTTGTTCTTTTATCTTGTTGTCAAATAATGATCTTTATTTGACCTACTTAGTTATTAAAACGTGAACCTTTGCTGAGTTTGTGTAAAATGTAATGTTTTATTATTGTTCTTGGAAAAGGATTTTTCGAACAGTTATGAAACATAATAAGCTAGAATGGTTTAATAATAATTCTATGTTTCTGCTGGTCTTGTCTGTTGACAGATCAGGGTTTTTTTTTTGTTGTTGTGTTGTTTTTGTTTTTTTGCTTTTTCTTCTCTTCTCCTGGATTGTTCCTGGAGTGGATTCCCCTACTGACTTTGATGGCGAGCCTTCCCACCTGGACTTAGAAAGATCTGGATTTCCTCCCATGATGAGAGCCTTCCCACCTGGACTTAGAAAGATCTGGATTTCCTCCCATGTTGAGTGAGACCTGAACCAGGATTTAATTTGATTCCTTTGTCATCTAAAAGAGATTAGAGCGCAAACTACCAGGATGCACAATAGATTAAATTTGATATTTAGCACTTGGCCAAGTATTGTTGTTTTTATTTCATTTATTTTATTGTGTGTAATTTTATTTTCTTAATTGTATGTCTTGTCCACTTGTGAGTTTATGATTCATGTTACTAAAGCTAATTGTTTTTTAAATTCACTCAACGTGTATGTGTGTCATTTAAACACCCATCGTGCTCCGACAGCCGAACCTATTGGCCCATCTACCTAAAACATATTGTACCCTTCTCAACTGTGTTACAGGAGAAGCTTTGGCGAGCCAGCCAGGAGCACGAGTGTGTGTGTTTAATTGTCAGACATCTTTCACGTATTGTTAGAGCTTGCTAAGTATTTCTCAAAAAAAAAAAAAAAAAAAAAATGGATGTGGTACTCCGGGAGTCCATCCAAATTCCCCATTCTTTGGTTGTTAGTGGCTTGACAGGGTCAGAAATAGATGAGGAAGTATCAATATTTCTCCAGAAGTATGGTTCCATTAACCGTTACATTCACTTAGATGATCCAGAGTCCTACCCACAAAAAGACTCGACCAGCAAAAGAAATATCCCATCTTCTGAAAACCCTCAGTCAGTGACGGCTACAGATTCCCCGATTTTGACACCAGCAAATAATCCAAGTAAGCCTCTCAACCCTTCCATTTTCAGTAAAAACCTGATTGATCTCAACCCCCCACAGACTTTGTCATTCTCATCTGAATCCACTACTACGCCAGTAATCGATGTTAATCCACATGCAGTTCAGCGAGTGGTGGTTGAGCATGTGGTGCGCAGCAGTGATACCTCATCCCAGTTTGCTTCACCCAGTAGACTCAGAGCTTTTTCAGGCAAGAGTCCACGTCCAAACCATGAAGCAGATTATGATACATGGCGTGCAAGTGTTGAAATTCTTATCAGAGATCCATCTGTGTCAGACTTGCATTGCACACATCGTATATTAGACAGTCTTCTTCCTCCTGCTTCTGAAATGATTAAACATTTGAGCCCACAATCTAGTCCCTCAACTTATCTCAAGTTGCTTGACTCCGCCTACGGGACGGTTGAAGATGGTGACGAGCTTTATGCTAGGTTCATGAGCACGTTCCAGAATGACGGAGAGTTACCTTCTGTTTTCCTGCAGAGACTGCACACAGCCTTAAGCAAAACAATGAAACGTGGTGGTGTATCCGCTCCAGAGTTTGATCAACAGCTTTTAAAGCAGTTCTGTAGAGGCTGTTGGGAGAACGCTTTAATAGCCGATCTTCAGTTAGAACAAAAGAAAGATAAACCTCCTACTTTTGCAGAATTGTTGCTCCTTCTTAGGACAAAAGAAGATAAACAGGCTGCAAAAATGACTCGATTGCGACAGCATTTCAACCATGCCAAGTCTGGCCACATCCACAGCAAGCAGCGTGCCATGTCACAAGTTCATCTTGCATATGACAAAAATGATTTGATAAATAAGACTGATCTTGAGATGCTCAAGCAACAAATTGCTGACCTCAGCCTTCAGGTGAAGAGCATTGTGTCAGAGAGTCAAAAGTCAAAACAACTTAAGCAACAAAAGTCTGTTCCTCTAAGTGTCACACATGAAGCCCATGTGGTGAAACCAAAAACAAGCCGTCAGCATCCTTCCACAATTAAAGCAAATGGCAGACCACGTCCCTGGTACTGTTTCCAGTGTGGAGAGGATGGCCATGTTGTTTCAGTCTGTGAAAATGCACCAAATCCTTCCCTTGTAGCAGCTAAGAAAAAACAGCTGAAAGAAAAGCAGGCTGCTTGGGAAGCCTCTAATGCTTCTCAAAGTGAGACACATTTAAAACTAGTGTCTGCTCCCATAGAGGGACACATGGGAGCAGAGATACAAAATTCCAGTCCCAAAACCATGAAAGCTGTTGTTAAGAGTGTTGGGGTAGAAAGGTTGAAATTGCCACATGGCCTGGTGGGAACTAAAACTACAGCTCAAGTGTCTATTGCAGGGAAAGACACAAAAACTGTCTGTTGGACACAGGTTCGCAAGTCACAACTGTGCCCCAGTCCTTTTATGAAGAACACCTTTCTGATCTGACCATTCATTCTTTAAATGATTTGCTTGAAGTGGAGAGCTAATGGCCAGTTTGTTCCCTATTTAGGATATGTTGAGCTTACCATCACTTTTCCTAAAGAGTTTGTTGGCTCTGATATTGAGAGCGTAGGCATCTTTGATGGTCTGCATATTCAGCTTTCTGTAATCTACACACAGACGAACAGAACCATTCTTTTTGCGAACCACAACAATTGGAGAAGCAAATGGAGACTCAGATTCCCGTATGACTCCAGAATCTAGGAGTTCCTGTATATGTTGTCTCACAGCATCTACATCGTTGGGCACCTGTTCATGGGCTCTGCAGCCCATGAACAGGTGCTTATAGGCACAAACGCACTTGACGTTCTTTATGCGGATTACCAGAAACTTTCATCTTTTCAGCCTTTGATGAATGGCTATCAGGCTGTTCTCAAAATACTTGAGATACGACAAAGGGAGCTTATCCACAGCAGCCTTGGTTGTGCAGAACTAACAGGCAAGCTGCCTAAAGTTGTTCCTGCAAGGCAGACCGCTGTTGTTGAAGCTTTTGTTCCATTTAATCGTTTGAACATTCAGAGAGATGTTATTCTTGAGCAACCATCAGCTTCTTCTCTACCGAATGGTTTACTCGTTTCAGCGATTGCAGTAACTTTACCAAGCAAACACTCATGTCATATTCCTGTCGTACTGAGAAATGACACCAATCATGACATAGTCATTCCCCCCAAAACCATTGTGGCAGATGTTAATGCTATAGTACAGGTGTTGCACAAAGAACATACTGTCAACGACTCAAACTGTCCTAAATTTCAAGCAAAGTCTTCCCCATCACTGAACTTTGATTTTGGAGATTCACCTTTATCCACTGAATGGAAAGAGCGAATAACAAAAATGTTAAACACCATGCCAAACGTTTTCTCAGAATGACCTGGATTTTGGCCATACTGATAAAGTGAAACACAGAATCAAGCTCAGTGATGAGACGCCTTTTAAGCAGAGAGCACGTCCGATACACCCCAACGATGTAGATGCTGTGAGACAACATATACAGGAACTCCTAGATTCTGGAGTCATACAGGAATCTGAGTCTCCATTTGCTTCTCCAATTGTTGTGGTTCGCAAAAAGAATGGTTCTGTTCGTCTGTGTGTAGATTACAGAAAGCTGAATATGCAGACCATCAAAGATGCCTACGCTCTTCCAAAACTGGAAGATGCTTTCACTGCACTTGCTGGTTCTAAGTGGTTCTCCGTTCTAGACCTCAAGTCAGGCTACTATCAGGTCGAAATGCAAGAAGCAGACAAGCATAAGACTGCATTTGTGTGTCCAGTTGGATTCTGGGAATTCAACAGGATGCCACAAGGAATAACAAATGCGCCTTCAACCTTCCAAAGACTGATGGAAAAATGTGTTGGCGATATGAACCTAAAAGAAGTTTTAGTGTTCATTGATGACTTGATTATTTTCTCAGCCTCCCTGGAAGAACATGAACAGCGCTTGCAGCGTGTTCTTGAACGATTGATGACATATGGTTTGAAACTGGCACCAGAGAAGTGCAAATTTTTTCAAACGTCAGTAAAATACCTTGGTCACATTGTTTCTGAGAAAGGAGTTGAAACAGACCCTGAAAAAGTTTCGGCCTTACAGACTTGGCCGATCCCCACAAATCTTAAACAGCTTCAATCTTTCTTAGGATTTGCTGGATACTACCGACGGTTCATTCAGGGGTACTCTACTATTGTAAAGCCACTTAATGAACTAACGTCTGGTTATCCACCACTCAGAAAGCTAAATAAGAGACAGAAAATAAATTCGAGCTCAGAGTATCGCAACCCAAAGGAGCCCTTTGGTGAGCGGTGGACACCTCAATGTCAGAAAGCTTTCGATGACATAATAAGTAAGCTAACATCAGCTCCAGTCTTGGGTTTTGTAGACCCCCAGCTTCTGTATGTCTTACATACAGATGCCAGCACTGTTGGCCTTGGGGCTGCATTATATCAGGTTCAAGATGGTCAATCTCGAGTCATAGCTTTTGCGAGTCGAGGACTTTTAAAGAGCGAGAGGAAGTACCCGGCTCATAAGCTTGAATTTTTGGCTCTTAAATGGGCAGTCACAGAAAAATTATCTGATTACCTATATGGTACAGACTTCACAGTAGTGACGGACAGCAACCCACTTACATATATTTTAACATCTGCAAAGCTGGATGCGACAGGGTACAGGTGGTTGTCCAGTCTTTCTACTTACTCATTCAGTCTTCAGTACAGGGCGGGAAAGCAAAATCTTGATGCTGATGCACTGTCTCGCCGACCTCATGATCCACCAAAGGATGATTATGCATCAAAGAAGGAAAGTGAGAGAATCCGGCAGTTCACATTGTACCATCTGAGCAATCCTGACAGTCCAGAGACTGTTCCCCAGGAGGTGATTAAGGCTATTTGTGAACGCCATATGGTCACTTCATCTGTAGCTGGTGTTCAAGCCGCCACTCCTCGGTTGACATTAGTTGAATCTCTCACTCATTCCAGTCCAAGTGGATGGGTCCCCTCTTGTTTATTCATTTTCAGAAGAAGAGTTGAGGGAAAAACAAACATTAGATCCTGCTATCAATGCAGTCATTGTACTCTTGGAAACTGGTGAAACTCCATGTCCCGGCCTCAGGTTAGAGCTACCAGAATTACCTTTGTTACTCAGACAGTTGTCTCGGTTGGAGATGCAGAATGGAGTGCTCTATCGAAAGCGACAAGATGGTCCAAACATCTCATATCAGCTTGTACTTCCTGAGGAGCTAAGAGCTACAGCACTCCTGTTTCATCATGATATGGGCCACCTTGGAGTTGAACGAACAGTAGATTTGGCAAGAACTAGATTTTACTGGCCAAAAATGTATATGACCATAGAGAAAATGGTTAAAACATGTGAGAGATGTGTTCGTAGAAAAACACATCCAGAAAGAGCTGCTCCACTGATGAACATTAAAACCTATCGACCTCTCGAACTGGTGTGCATTTACTTTTTGTCAATAGAGCCAGATCGCTCAAACACCAAAGACATTTTGGTAATAACTGATCATTTTACAAAATATGCAGTGGCCATACCAACCCCAAACCAGCGAGCGCAGACCGTAGCAAAGTGCCTCAGGGAAAACTTCATTATTCATTATGGTTTTCCTGAAAAGCTCCTTAGTGATCAGGGTGCTGATTTTGAATCTAAAACCATAAAAGAACTCTGTGAACTTATTGGCATGAAGAAAGTGCGTACAACCCCTTACCATCCCAGGGGAAATCCGGTTGAAAGATTCAACCGCACACTTCTTCAAATGCTTGGAACACTTGATAAGTCAGATAAACTCCGCTGGAAAGACTTTGTCAAACCTCTGGTACATGCTTATAATTGTACAAAGAGTGATGTGACTGGATTTTCCCCATACAAGTTAATGTTCGGGAGACAGCCCAGATTACCCATTGACTTGATTTTCAGATTGCCCACCAATGCTACGAAGCAGACTCATTCCCAGTATGTTGGCAATTTAAAATCTCGATTGGAAGAAAGTTACCGTATTGCTACTAGCAATGCAGAAAAGAATGCAAGTCACAATAAAGCCAGATTTGACCGGCGAGTGATTGAATCAACTTTGCAGACAGGAGACAGAGTTCTTGTGCAAAATGTGAAGCTGCGTGGAAAACATAAATTGGCAGACAAGTGGGAGGAGATGTTTATGTTGTCCTCAAGAGAGCTGGAGAAATGCCAGTTTATACAGTTAAACCGGAAAGTAAAGATGGACCAGTGCGGACTCTGCACAGAGACCTGCTTCTGCCATGTGGATTCCTGTCAGCAGCTGCAGAGCCTGAAACAGTCAAACCTTGTCCAAACAGGAGACCCAGAACGAGACAATGTCCAGTCGTCGAGAGTGAAGAGGAAATCATCTCAGATCTGGATGATGTACCTGATTGGACATCGTTCCCTCGTTTTGTGTCAAAACCCGATGTATATGTCATAGTGCCTGAAACTCACAAGTCAAGTGAGCATCACAGTGCAGTTCGACCATCAGCAGAAACAGGGAGATCTGTAGTTTCCCTCTCACCTGATGTTCCAGCTACTCATATTGTAGGAGATAGAAGTACTGGAGATATTCAAGATGCATCAAGTGTTCACCTACCTGAAAATGACAACCTACCGGAACATAACAGATTATCCGAAGCAAACGTTTTACCTGAACTAAATTCAGTTAAAGGATCCCCTCAGTGTTTGGATTTGCAGCAATCTGAGGAAACTCCTCCATATAAGGGATGAGCTCAGATGCAGCATATGATGATGAGTTTTATGGAGTAAATGAACCTGTTACTGCCCAACCTGAACCCTTAAAGTTTCAGACTGAGGGACTTCAAAACTCTGAAACATTTCTTCGTCGCTCTGAAAGAGTACACACAAAGCCAAACAGATTAGAGTATCCAAAACTGGGAAATCCTCTGATGATGGTGGTGAATTCTCTTTTCCAGGGTCTAAGTGAAGCATTGGCTAGCTCCCTGAATGGCTTGGAGAATGCATCCCATAATTCCATCAGGCATGCTTAAGCTGTGCGACTCAGTGTCGTATTGCAGATGCCCAGGGACGGGCATACCCTTCAGAGGGGAGGGTGTAACCCACATAAAGTGGGGATAGCCTTTTGGGAAATAGAGATTGGGTAGGCGGGGTAGTCTGCCTGGCCAATGGGAAGTTTGATTCCCATGAATGTTTAGACCAATCAGAGAGCGGAATGCCACAGAGGCTTCACCTTCTTTCCCGTGTTGGCAGCGTTGATTGTGAGCGGGAGATCCAACCCTGATCAGACAGCTGAGCCAGAAACCACTAAGATCAGTTGGAACTGTTGCACTTTCTGGCAGTTGATTGGCAGTTGTTTTCAGTTCAACTGAAGTGCCCTCCGTGTCTGGAATGAGAGTCCCTGTCTAGTTGTTTTGAACGTGCCGCACTGAGATCGATCAGGATTTTTTTTTTTTTGTTGTGTTTTTTTTTGTTTTTTTGCTTTTTCTTCTCTTCTCCTGGATTGTTCCTGAAGTGGATTCCCCTACTGACTTTGATGGCGAGCCTTCCCACCTGGACTTAGAAAGATCTGGATTTCCTCCCATGTTGAGTGAGACCTGAGCCAGGATTTAATTTGATTCATTTGTCATCTAAAAGAGATTAGAACGCAAACTACCAGGGTGTACCCAATAGATTTAAATTTGATATTTAGCACTTGGCCAAGTATTGTTGTTTTTATTTCATGTATTTTATTGTGTGTAATTTTATTTTCTTAATTGTATGTCTTGTCCACTTGTGAGTTTATGATTCATGTTACTAAAGCTAATTGTTTTTTAAATTCACTCAACCGTGTATGTGTGTCATTTAAACACCCATCGTGCTCCGACAGCCGAACCTATTGGCCCATCTACCTAAAACATATTGTACCCTTCTCAACTGTGTTACAGTAGCGTGACAGCACATTTATAAAACCTATGTGAACTTGTGGAAGCTCATTGTTAAACATGAACTAAGCACCAAATCAAAACATCCTGACGAAATGAATGTAATTGAACTATGCATACTGTAACAAATATTTCAAGGGTGTAAGCTATTATATTTATACTTTGTCAAAATGTGTCAAGTAAAATATTTAAGGACAATGTCAAATTAAAACTGCTGCAATTCAGCATCAGCCACAATGTTTTTGCTTAGATATCTATTTAAAGCTAAAACTTTCTGTATGATTTGTAAACATGTGTTAATAAAGTGCTTTTACAGGCTTTAATCTCTGTATTTTGCAATTATATTTTTTGTACATGGCCTGTTAGATCATGAATATAAGTATCAAAGAATAATTAGTCATTTATCAACACAATCCAGAACAGCCATTCTTTGTATAGGATTTTCATTAGCCTTTGATGTTCACAGGGGCTTATTCACAAATACTTCTGGCCTTTGTAACTACATGCACACATGCAAACTTAAAACAAAACCACAGGTATTTGCAAAAATTCTGTGTGTTTACAATACAGAATTGCAAAATTTGTATTTTGTTTAATCTTGAAAGTTTGAATACATAATAAAACAATGGAAAATGTGCTTAGTAATACTCTGTTGTAAATCTCATTAATAAAGAGATGTTTTTGAAGTGTTTTAATTCATAACAGTTCCTTAGCAGTTTGTCTATACACCACTAGTGGCTCACTTTTCATTACCGGGTGGCGCTGGTAGCATGAGACTAAACTTAAAAAAAAAAATGATCAGGACTTTATTTGCATGAAAAGAAACCTCTTGTGAACAACAGGTCCTGAAAGTTAAAAGAAAGTGCATAGCCAGCCTGCTGAGCAGACTACACAACAGCATCCAAAAATCTGGACTGATTAATGCATTTACTTTCTATCATTTTTGGTCTGAGCAGCATGCTTCTGAATAAAGCTAAGCACTGCTAAGATTACAGGAATTTTGAAGATTAAAATAAGTAGTGAATTTAATGACTAATCAGTAAAATGTGAGAGGATTTTAGAGAAGCCAGAATAACTGGGGGGAAAAAAAGTAAGGCTGACAAACAGAAATAATTGGGGTCTGGAAGTGTGTCATCTCTAGGAAACAAGTTAACCTTAGAGTCAGTATTTGCTGAATATTCTGTAACTGTATCCAATTCCGTAACAAATTTTTGCAGATGAAATGCATTTTATCAGCATATTATTTGCTAATTTATCATGTCTCTCTTGTTTTGTTTTTTTTTTTTGTTTAGCTTTTTGTGCTTGTCATTTGTACTATTAGAGGTCTGAAATTAACTTAACATTAAGGTTTTACTGAGATTTTAGTTCACTGCTAAATCCTTTCACAGATTGACCTCAAAATAAAATGATTCCCCTGAAATGTTTAAATCTTTAATTAATTAGCTATGTCTCTGATTTTCTTTTTCTTTCAATCAGGAATCAGATTATTAATTTATTTTTTATCATAAAACTTTGACCAAACATGACAAAGCAATTTAGATGCCATTTTTATGACTTTTATTTTGATGGAGTGAGAAAAGAATCCAGAATGTTCTTTTTTCCACAGATATTGCTTTTCTTCTTAACCCATGATCTGCAAAAGCAAATAAAATTATCAGTTGCAATGTTCAAACATCAATCATTACAATCTATGTAATTCTTGAGTTATCAAATACTAACGCTGTTCATCCAGCTGATGTAAGCAGAAGCACGGGTAAAGACGGTGGGTTTCCGGTAGGTGTTACAGCCAAGGGAAGACACAAAGCTGGTCACTCCGTGGACCACCCACTGGCCGTTGACCCTGCAATTCAGGGGTCCACCAGAGTCACCCTGCATAAGTAAAATTATATTTTAAAAATTAGTCATGAAAACTGGATGTCACTGACTTTATTTTGATTTCTTTTATTATTCCTGCACCCTTGGAAAAGTATTCATGCCTCTTGAACTTTCATGTTTTGTTTTATTATAACAGCAAAATTAAAGGAATGAGTAATAAGTTTAAAACATGGAATGATTGTTAAAAAAAAACAGCATGCCCACAGAGCTCAGTTCAAGTCATTAAAAAATGGAGAGAATGTGCAAAAACCATCTATTTGTTATTTTCTATCTCACAATCATGCACTGTTTTGTGTTGACCTGTGACATAGCATCAAAATGTCATACACTAAAGTTTGTGGGAGTAAGCTGACAAAAAAGTCAGTTAATTATTTCTGTATCACCATCTGTTGGTGTCAGTACTTTTATGTAACTCCACACATCATTATGGACCTTATGATTGTCCACTTTTTTTGAAAAGAGGGAGTTCAACAGGTGGCTCAGACAACCAGAGTTGCTGGCACCTCCAGCACAGACCATGGAGCTCTTCACAGTGCTGCCCCACCAGCCAGAGCTGGTGCAGGTGTTGTGATCAACAACAGGCAGGTAGGCTTGCTTCAGCTGAGCAGACAGGTTACCCAGCTGGGAAAAACAGCCAAACATATCATTACCTATCTGAACGTCCACCATGTTAATCATCTTGGTGTGAAATTGTGTTTGACTCACTCCGAATGCGTCCCCATCCAGTGATGTAGCAGGGTGGTTGTGGGCCAGAACCTGACCGGAGGGAGGAAGAATGCCCAGCTGGACGTAGTTGTTGAGGACAGCGTCAGTGGACAGACGCAGCAGAGCAATGTCGTAACTACAAGACGCAGGAAGCAAATACCAATTTTTTTAAGATTCTTGGAAGGTGAGTTGTGAATACAATTTAACTCTATAAAGAAACATATTTCTTTGTTCTTTTAAAATAATAAAACCACCTAACCAAAATGTTATTTTATTCAAAAATCAATTAAAACCGTATTGTTCAAGAAATAGGTATCACATATCTTTTAACAGAAGTTAAGCAACAAAAACTTCTTTTTTTCTCAACGGTTATGCTGGCAATTACTTAACTGATGCTCTTCCCTGGAAGTTATAGTAACAATTAAAGAAGAAAACAACATAAAATATATATTTTTTACATGGAAAGTATTATACATAACAAGTAAGCATCAGATTACACACATTCTTCTTGTTTTTAAAACGTAAGTGCAAGATTACTTAACATGTGGCATTTGACGTATAGGTCTGTCTTTTTTGCCCTATACACATTAAGAACTGGCAAAACTACATTCTTACTAACCCTCCAACATTGTTGGAGTTCCAGTTAGGGTGGATGTAGACCTGGCTCACGCTCAAGTACTGCTCTTTTCCCTCGTTGTTGTTGATGTCATGATCTCCAAGAACGACACGCCAAGTCATTGATCTTTTGCCCATGCAGAAGAGACAAGAAGTTTCTTTTAGTTATTACTTATACAAGATGATTAAAAAAAAATAAAATAACAAAATGATCTATAGTTATTTGAAGCTGAATCTCTAACAAGTAGGACAGTAGTATATTCAGGTCTATGAAAATTGCTTGTTCTCTTGTTTTTGATCTCTTCAGCTTTTCCATGATGCATAAGATTCCCACCTGTCCACACAGTGAGCAGCAGTCATGACCCATCCTCTCCGAACAAGAGTTCCTCCACAGGTGTGGTAGAAGGAGCTTCCAGATTTGTACTGAAGGGAGATCTGAAAAACACCAAGAGACAGTTTTGCAAACACAAGTAAGCAAACCCCAAACCTTTTCTCCAATGTCTTAAAAACACTTTCTAAAAATGAGCTCTAACTCTTGACGGGAATGAAGAGATTCAAAGGAAAATGTCCAGGTTTGATTGAGAAAAAATAGTAATAATTCCTGGACTTGTTTTAGAGAAATATTTAAGGGACATATACTTTCATTACATTTATCAGTTGGTGTACTTGAGTTATAAAGCAGATGTGATCAGTTTAAAATCTGATGCTGAAGATTTCACTTATTTAATGTCAGCAAGCAAGTTCCATGAAATTTGCATGTTTTCTTGTATTTTTAAATAACTTTAAAGCTACTTTTAGGCCTTTTTGTCTTGTCTTTATGGTGGTGATTGTTTTGTTAAGTTTGCAACACATGGATATAAGGTCTGAAAGGATTTGAAGTATACCTGCCATGGCCATGAGTTAGGTCTGGCCACCCTTCCTCCCACAACTCTTGGTTCACCAACACTGTCCTCCAGGTACCTGGGCTGGGGTTCAGCCAGAACTGAGAAAAGCAGATATCCAAAAGAACTATTACATTTAAGTCTATATGGGGTTTCTCTGGAGAATCTTCAAAATAGACTAGGTGGTACTTACCCAGGGCTGCAAGAGAGGTCAACAGAAGAAACCTGAGCATATCTGCAGTCTCCTTAAACTTTCTGTCCTGACAACCTCTGTCCAATGCCCTTTTATACCCTCAGGTCAGCTAAATCTGGGAGTGTTGTGAATTACGTGTTCAATGCCACCCTACGTCCACCTGGGCAGATCCAACAGTTATCGTCAGAGTAACTCCAACAATGTGGCAGGAGGGTACAGACTGCATTTATTGAAAGAATAGTTGGTACAGGGTGTAACAGTTTTTCTTTCTAAGAAATACTGAAAGATTCCCTCTTCAATTTTGTGTACAAATTTATTTTACCTGCACATCATATGTTTAAGAGTCAGAGTAATGATTCATGATCATTTCTATTTCATGAAATGTTTTGCTACTTTCAAAAGTGAAAATGCTTCAGATTCATAGACTCATTATGAGATATGTACTGCTAACTCAGTATCTACTCAAGAGAATTAGATTTCCTCCTCTTCCTTTTTGGAAGAGGAGGACGCAATCTTAATAAACATGGGATAAAGCTACTCGCTGCAAACCTTTTTTATTTTATCAACAAGGACAGCAACAGGATCATCACGTCAGAAGAACAGGCTCAAGGATGTCTGACCAGGATGGAACGCTCCCCGGATCAGGAGCACAATATTCCAAAACAAGCTGATAAATCGACTGGAGATGGAGCGACTGCTTCCCTCGCTCCTTCCCCCCTCCCTCTCTGCTCCTCCAAGCATTCACAGGATTCAATGGATACCAATGAAGAAATGTCTTCCGGACCAGAGTTTCTTAAATTTACAGATGGAATGAATCAACAGGTTCGCCTCGGCACGTCTCTCCTTAGCACTCACGTAGCAGACCTCACTACATTTAAGCAACCTGCCCTGACTTCCCAGAGGATCCATCACTCTGCGTTTCTGAGGTCTGAGGCCGGGGACCAGATATTATCTTTACACCTGTCTCCATCCAGAATGTGTCTGGCCCCCGGGTACTGCAGAACAGGACATTACCTGTCCGGATCACTACAAGAAAATTTACAAAAACCAGAAATATGAAATACAGCGGTCCTAATTCAAACCTCAGAGTGATCCCCTGCCTAAAGGAACCTCAGACTGAAAATCTTTTGGCCTCCAAGCCACTTAAAGTAGTTCTTTTAAATATCAGATCACTCTGTGCTAAAGCTCTGTTAATTAATGATTTCATCACTGAGTATAATGTTGATGTTATGTTTCTGACAGAAACATGGTTGAATGACTATAATGACCAAATTGTACTCATTGAATCAGCGCCTCCTGACTACAATTTTTTAAGTGAGAATAGAAAACATAAAAAAGGAGGAGGCGTGGCTTCTATATTTAAAAATACCATAAACTGTAGTAAAATCTCTTTCGGTCATTTCACATCTTTTGAGTATCTTGGAATTCAGGTTAAACGCTTCAAACGAACTTTGACACTAACTTTATACAAAACTCCAACATGTGGAAAATTTCTTTACTGACTTTAATGATCTTCTTTCTCTATGCATTGATTATGATTGTTTAATAATTGTTGGTGATTTTAACATTCATGTGGACAAACCCGAAAACAGAGGAGCAAAAAAGCTCTCTGATATTTTAGAAAATTTTGGTTTAACACAACATGTTAAACAAGCAACACACACTCAAGGACACACACTGGACTTGGTTATCAGTAAGGGTGTGAATATTTCCAATGTCTCTGTAATTGATGTCGCCCTGTCGGATCAATTCGCTGTTATCTTTGAAGTTTCTTTATTCTTTGACCCACTTGGACAAACAGCTACTATCACAAAACGTTCTTTCACAGAAAACACAGCAGAAACATTTAATCAAATCTACTCTTCCTCCTCACCCTTAAGCTGTAATGATGTAGATCAGTTGTTAGATGATTTTCAGTCTAAAGTTTCATATATCATTGATTCCATTGCTCCAATTAAAGTAAAGGTTTTGACTGGTAGAAAGAAATCTCCATGGAGAAATGCACAAATAGTTCGGTCTGCAAGACAAGTCTGCCGCAGGGCAGAACGACAATGGCGTAAAACTCAACTTCACGTTCATCACGACATCTACAAAGAAAAACTACATAACTATCACTTAACACTAAAACATGGAAGGGAGGCTTTCTTTGCAGATGTCATAAACAAAAACATCAATAATGCTCGAACTTTATTTGCAACAGTTGACAGGCTCACAAACCCTCCTGTGACGTTTCCACCTGAATTCCAATCTAATGTTGCCTGTAATACGTTTTCTGATTTCTTTTCAGAGAAAATCCAAAAAATCAGAGGATTAATCTGCACATCAACTTCAAAGCCAGAACCATTGCTGTACCAAAACAAAACAAATACAGAAAAAATGACCCATTTTCAACTACTTAATTATAAAACGCTAGAAGAAATTATAAGTCAATTAAGTTCAAGCTCCTGCTGTCTGGATGTCCTTCCCACACATTTCTTTAAGAAAGTCCTGCCTGTTATTGCTGCTGATCTGATCCAAATCGTAAACTCATCGCTTACATCAGGTGTTTTCCCCCAGGCTTTGAAAACAGCAGTCATCAAACCACTGTTAAAAAAGAACAATCTGGACAATAATTACAGAACAGGCCAATCT
>NW_026562684.1:0-50928 GCF_027474105.1 Poeciliopsis prolifica
TTATTTTTGTTTATATATATATATATATATATATATATATATATATATATATATATATATATATATATATATATATAAAACAAAACCCTCTATTCAACTGCCCACCCCTTCACCAATATGCACTTGCAGAGTCACATTGGCACTGGTTGTAGTCTCCAGCTGTCATTGAGCAGGTATTGCTGGGCAGTGCCAAACCTGAGGGTAATTTAGTGAGACCAATTAACCTAACACTCATGTTATGGAAATTCAACAGATTTGAACAAATTTTGGAGGCAATGTGATTGAACTTCTGGTTAAACACATTAAGAGTATGCTTCCATGAGGCAGCGAACAAAAAGAAACAATATGTTTTTTACAGCATTTGTTCAGCTATGTGGCTCCAAGAATAACGGTGTTTGTCTACGTGTTTTGTTTTAACTGTGTCTGTCCATGTTCCAGCATCCGCCTAGCTGTGTGTGGTTTCAGGGGTTAACAGGTGGGAGGTATGCCATGTCCTGGTTAACAAGAGTGTTATTGTGTTGCTCTGTCCTGCATGACTGACCGTCAGCTGTGCGGGGGTCGTCCCCCACCCCAACCCCGAAACACTAAGGCAGCAGCCACGCATGCCCGCACATTCATAACACACACACGTCTCAGACCCACACATACAAAGTCAAGGACACACCCAATCATATGCACACAAACACATTCTGTTATGCATCAGTTGTTGGCCTGTAATTGAATTGGTGACTTGATCAGTGATATTTCCGATTTGGTGGCCCGATGCCCCCCAGTGAAGAAGCATCTGCTCCTTCTCTTTCTTTTTTTTTCCCCGCTGCAGTGCTACTGAAGTCTGAGGCCATTGTGACACATGGCTTTAGAGGTTTTCTCTCTCACACACACGCACACACGCCTCCAGCCACTCACAGCTGCACACATATACTCTGCTCCACCAACTCACTCATACACAGTGCCTCTGGGCACTCTTGCATTTCTGTAACACTACCCAACAACAATACACTCTCAACTGCTTGGCTGTTTACTTTGTGAAAGAGTTAAACTCTTCCACTTAAAGGATTACGTTACCCAGATTCCCTGCCCTGTGCTTTCATTTTGGCACACATACACACGTATACACAAATTTAGACAGAGCCGTTAGTCTGTTGACTAGACTGAGATCATGCTTTTCTCTACCCAGTTTTTCTTCTCAGGCACATTTTTTTCAATGCAGCAATTTTTCCTACTGCAGTTTTATCTGTAGGTTTGTCACACCAGAGAATGTGCATTTTTGAAAATTGTTTGTTCTGTAATGGGTTGTGAAGCACTTCTGATAACTCTTCCAGGTTTGTGCAGTGAAGTTGCTTCTCTCCATCACTCTCTCTTTCCACCCTGAAGTGGAACTCAAGTGGTCTGAGAGTTTCTACCTTCCCTCACAAAGCACCCCCTCCTGGGATGGCGGGTCGACATAAGCACCGAGGCGGGGATAGGGTGTCATAAGTGATGGACTTGTTTACATACAAGCTAATTGTTGCCCTCCCTTGTCCTCTACTTTGTGGCTCACAGTATGACTCTTCATGCTCTGTATAAAGGGTTCGAAGAAGTGCTTGAGGGACTGAGGAGGCCAGCAACTTGTCAGAAACCCCTCATTGACCAAGAGCAAGCAGTGCCTTGAAAAACTATCCCTATTGTTTGAGCTTTTCCAAATTTTGTCATATATTTGCAACCATAAAGGTATTTTACCTGGATTTCACGTTATAGACCTACACAATGGTGAAGTGTAGGAAGGAAGATGTGTACTTTCTAAAGGTTTTTCAAATAAAAATCTGTAAAGTATTGCATTTATTTAAATATTCCACCGCTTTACCTGAAGACCCCAAAATAAAAGTCAGTACCATGTGAAGTTGAAAACCCTCCATTTGATTCACGCATCACATTGTATTGTTCTATCTCATAAAACTACAATAAAATACAATCATGTGTATGGTTGGAATTCCTTTGGAAGGAGCTGTGTTTGCGTGTGCTGGCCTCGACTGGCAGGTGTGTGCTCTAAGCCGCATGACTGACATGTTCTCAGCGATGTGGCTTTTTTTGTTGAGAACAATTTCTCTCATTTATGAGCTACGTGCTTCTCTCTGTTGGCTTTTCTCTTTCTCAGGGAGCTGTTACTGTTATCTCATCCTCTAGTCTCTTGTCTCATGGCTGAACAAAAGCCACATAAAGGTCTGGGGGATTGAGGCTGTGATGCGGTCCAGCACGCTCTTAATTATGGCTCTTAGGGTAGGAAATGCCAGGCTTATGGGGGTATCAGCCGTTGTACTGTTCCTCAGTGATGTCTTTTTTTTTCTTTTTTTTTGCTGTAATCCACCTCCCCAGATAAACATTCAGCAGGGATTGATCCACTTTGCACATCTATTTGTAGTAACATTGAGGGATAGAGTGATGCACTCAGAGGAGAAGTTGTAAATTGATCTTAAAAGTCTGGAATAATATCCAAATACCTTTTATCAATATTTCTTCACAATTAAGAGTCACAGCACAACCTTTGTGAGGGATATATTAAAGTGTCCTTAATTTATACATCTAGGATCATTAAATGCTCATAAAAAGCCACAAGTATCCACCACACATTTTGGAGACCTTCTGAATTGGCAAAATGTCTTGCCCACCCCTTGGAGAATGCAGTAGACAGCTGACTACTGGAGCTTATGAGAATGCTCAGTTGTCAAGTGGGAAGAACTTACATGAAAGTGCCGCTTCCAGTTCATATGCTTTGGTTGACCCCTGCATGCCACATGGTATGTGAATGTTTGTGATGTTGAATTAAATATGTTTGTAAGTGTCTGCTGGGTGATGGGGAGGCAGGAAGGGGTTATGTGCATACATTTGCTTCTTCTTAACACATTCAAGTCTGCGTGACGGTGTTTATGAGTTCTGTTTCTCCCTGTCTTTGTTTGCACAAGACTCTGTGTTATATTTGTGCATCTGTTGCATATCTAGGCACTTTGATTGTGCCTGTTTAAAGAGAGTGTGTGTATGTGACAAACAAGGCAGAAGAAAGTAACAAAGAACTTGATCTCACAAGGACTAGGGGACCTATTTCATGTTACTCTTTTGACTGAAAAAAGGTGTGAATCCCATCATGTTCAGAGCTATAACAATCCAGAAAATATGGAGTCAAAATGTGATTTTCATCTGCTGGCATTTGACAGACTCAATTTTTGTAAGAGTGTTTACTGTCCCTGAACATTTACACATTTTGAAACATTACAGTCAACATTCCAATAAAAGTCATGTTTAGTGCCCTTTATCCAGTGCAACCAAGTGGCACTAAAAAGTGACCAGAGTCCAACTGTGTGTAATTTGCTCGACAGTTTGAATATCGTTCTATGGAGGCCTCAGAGGTTTGCATCATGAAGACCAAGAACAATGGCAGAAGGATTTGGGTGAAGCTGCAGAAAACTTTACCGCTGACGTATGTCTGTGACAAGCCTTGCATGTCACATAGCATCTGTGACATGTATATGTAAACTCTGTTGTTGACTGCTGCTAACCCACAAAAAAGGGCCACCTAGCTAAACTGACTTAAAAAGGCAAGGATAGTGTTCGTCAAAGAGGCAGCCACTCTGCAACTATGGCCTTTATGCAAAATAGCAAGAAAAAGTCATTGTTGGAAAAAAAAATCCCAAAAGAATAACCTTGCATTGCAAGCCTTGCTGTGGGATTGCTTTTATTCAGCATTAAAAATAAAGGTGGTAAAGGTTGACTTGAAAATGGATCATCTTAAATTTATTGTAATCCTTTTAGAAACACCTGTTAATATTTGTTAGTTAGAAGAGGGGCGCCCTCCTTTTGGACAATGAATCTGAGTATAAAGCTCAGCGTTACAATGGCATAGTTTAGATCAAAGCACTTTCTTTGTTATAAAATGACCCAGACAAAGTCCAGATCTGAACCTAAAAAAATGTAGTAATAATTCAAATATTGTATTAACAGATGCTCTCCATCCAATTTGGTGGAGCTTGAGTTATTTAGTCTCTACAAACATGAAGCTGGTGAAGAGATTTCACCAAAAGAACTGTCAGGAGCGGAACCCAACAGTGGTTCTTTAAAGTACTGACTTGGATTTGCTGAATGCATAACAATTAGTGTGTCCTCTTTCAGTTCAGAGGGCTTATGTGTAGTCAGTGGTGACTATAAAACCTCAATGTTCACAGAGACAATAAACTTGCCATCAGTAAAAACAGATGTCCTCTGTAAGACAGACCAGAGTCGCTCTCTGTTTTCTGAGGCAGCTGAGGTCATTGAGCATCTGCCCAAAGACACTCAAGATGTTTAATGAGTCAGTGGTAGCCAATGCCATCTTGTGTACTGCTGTACGCCGAGGCAGCAGACTAAGGGTGTTGGACACAGACTGACTGAACAAACTTGTTAATAAAGCCAATAACATTGTGGCTGTGTCGGTAGAAACTTTCATAGCGTTCCTGGACAGGAGGAGGCAGTCCAAACTAAGGAACGTGTTGGACAATCTTCCACACCATCTGTGATGTGTTGGGAGATCACAGGAGTTGCTTAGTGCATCCCTAAATACACTTTTAGTTCAGCAGATAGTGACAGAAACTTATTCTACCTATGGTTGAATGAAACCTCTGTTTGAACACAACAGGTTATTCTGGGCATTTATATTCTTTATAGAAATATTCAAGTCTAATGTCTCTGTTTTTTTCTGATGTACAATTTGAATGAGAAACTGTAACTATATGAATCCTTTCTGGCATTCATAAAGAGTTCATCTTAATTTTATTTCGATTTTTATTTTTATTTCATTTTTTATATTTGATAATATTCCTAAGGTCCTAATAAAATACATTTAAAGTTGTTGCAGTATTACAAAATGTGACAAAGTTCGTTGTTTAATAATATATTTACTTCGTCCATATATGCTGGTTTTTCTTTCTCTTTTATCTGAAACACCAAATTATTCCAATAGAAGGTGTTTTGGTACAGACCCAGCATATTCAAATATATATTCAAATCCAATATATTACTCACCTCAATAACTAATTTTCCACCTTCGCAAATGTGTCCAAAAGTCACAATGTGCGATATGCTTTGTGTCCGTGTCACTCATTTCCAGCAGGTGTGAAATAACACTGACCCTATAAAACTTTTGGCACCAAAGTATGGCATGTCACAAGCTACCCTTATACCCTGAAACACACACCTGCGTACACACACCTACACACACAGGATGACAATAGGTACCTCAGTGGATAAAGCAATCATCTATGACAGTCACTGCTACTTTCATGGAACTATGGTGTGTGTGCACGTCCCTGCGTAAAGAGCTTAAAATATGAAATTACTCTTGATACACAAGTCACAATAATGAAACATTTTAAAGGAATTTTATTGTAGATACTAAAAATTGAAAGTTTTATATACATAAATTTGGTTGAGTCTCAAAAAAAGAACAATTTCAAAGTACAAAAATGTTAATTTTAAGAAATTTCTAGAGCTGTTGAATTCATATCCACCTTTTTTCTTTTTCAAAGATGATTCAGGACTCATTCAGGAGTCATGCAGGAAACTGCATCTCACTTTCATCCAATGACTCAACTTCCCTCTCACTGCTGCTTCACCCAGCTTCCCAACCGTGCCTCACTTACAGAACACCAGGCCATTTCCACTCTCTTCCCCACTCAACAAATATGTTCTTTGGAGCCCTTCCCAGAATACTTTGGCAAGCACCCATACCCACTCCCAATCTGGTGTCTTACTTGACACAGCTCCAGAGGACAGCAAGGGGGCACTGAAGGTGGTAGTGGGGGTACAACCTGAGCATTCACGGCGAAGCTGGCTCTTAAAAGAGAATGTGAGATCAGAGAGAGCAGAAGGAGAGACACACTACTCTGCTCTTACAACCTCTTGGCCAACATAAGAGCTGTGCATGTTTGTCTATGGTTTACTGTGACTTTTTTGTGAACTGCTGCTGTAAAGTTATGAGCAGGTGATGAGAGGCTGGGCAAGAGGGATGAGAGACAGATGGGCGGAGGGAGCAGAAATGCAGGGTTAACATTGGGTGGGAGTAATGAGGTGAGGAAAAGGCATCATGCTTCAGCTTGTAATACATCTAGTTTAAATAATACTTTACCATTTTCCTGTGGTGCCGCAAATGTTAGCCCCTTAAAATGAAATACATTTGTCAGAAGACATTCTGTGAAGTGTTGTAGCTAAAAGAATAGTCTTTCTAACATTTGTCTGGAAAGAATATGGCATTCCAGGCTTCTGCTGTCAGAAAAGTAAGACAACAATTTGATAGAGTGTATGTTTCCAACTGCCTTTGTTGAATTTTAATTGTAAACATGACTCAATCTCTGTGTCTTCATGATGCTTGATGGTGTCTGAGGAATAATTTACCTTGTTTGTGTGTGAGACGTCACCTGTTTACCCTCCTGAGAATTTCTATTATTCTCTAGCATGGATAATTTACAAACCCTGAGCTGGCAAAATGCAATGAGAGTCTTGGTTTTTCTGTTTGGCTGCATGCAGCATACAGTGGTCCAACACTTCCCCTTTTCCACTTGTCGCTCTGCACTGCATGATTCAAAGACAGCTCCAACACTTTCCCTTGCAAACTGGAAAAACATGCATAGCGAGAAAACCACAAGAGTGTCACCAAGGTTATTTTGTGAAAGTCTCATATTGTCCAATTTCTCAGTCCATAGTTACAATAACATGCTTCCCAGCAAACGTCTGTACTTTTGTCATTTTAGGTTTTCGTGTCTCGCTTAGTCAAAACCTGTTTGTGCTCTCATTTCAAATTCCTACCACATCAAAACTGTGCACTTTGTTTGGAGATCTGAACCATAGGCAATCTGTTTAGAAACTCAGTGAAAGGAAACGGCTGCTTCAGGTGGAGTTCTGCAATATTTAGAATGGGAGACATAGTGAGTTTTTCAATCTGTATCTAACAAGTGGTAACAGAAGTAAAGTTCATCCTTCTATCATCTTCAGATGTGACCAAAATAGTCTGTAAATTTCTGAAAATATTTGCTGGTGTGATATGTTGAAAAAGACACTCACAACGTGTTTTCTTTCACTATCAAACAGCTTGATGTTTTTAGTATGACGCAAAGTGCCATTCATCCTCCAAACATGGTATTTGCAATGGCACCTTAAGACATCATTTTGATTGATCTGACCAGATCATATCCTCTTATTGTTTATTTATTTATTTTGCTGTGATATAAAAACTAACTCTAACATGCTTTTTCTAATAGTCTTTTTGCTTTTTTAGTAGTAGAGTCTTATACAGTGTATGGGGCATATCTGTCTTTGAATTTCAGTACATTACTTTCTGTTTTTCCTGAAAAAAAAAAAAAAAAAAAAGCTGCTCCAGTTAATTCCGGGTCTTTCTGGATCTCTCTGTGAACATTCTTCCACAACTCTTCTGTGTATTTTTTGATTTTGTATTTTGTGGCTCAGCTGTCAGAAATCTTGCGAGGAGCAGCCTTTCATAGACGATTCATGCTCAAATAATTCTCTTTCCACTTCCAGATAATGGCTTAAAGATGCTCACTTGAACATTCATGAGCTCAGATCTGTAACCACTGCCATCAGGATGTTTTTCGTTTCAATGAGGTTTTGAAGGTCCTGAGAGAGCTCTTTGCTTTTACCCATCTTTTCTTGGTAATGAGAAACCTTTTTAGAACTGATCCATTAGGACTAAATCAGCTGATATTAATTGGCAGTGATAGGGAGAAGAATCACTTTCTAATACTGATAGATTGTTGCATGTTTCTCAACATTTTATGTCTTATTCACCTCTTTTTCTTCATACGTTCAGTAATTACTCCCTAAATCATTCCACTTAATTACAAAGAAATTAATTCATGGACTTATTTGTCATGTTTTTTTTTCTTCTCTGGGCAACATTGACAGCACTAGTGCTTTGCAGTAAGAAGGTCCTGGGTTTGAACCCCGACCTGGGGTCTTACATCTTGGACTTTGCATGTTCTCATTGTGCATGCAAAGGTTCTCTCCTGGTACTTTGACTACCTGCTACAGATAAAAAACAAGACTGCAAGGTTAATTGGGCTCTCAAAATAATCCCTGTATGTGTGTGCGTGTGCGTGGGTGCATGGGTGTCTGCCCTGTGTGTCGTGATGTTGCCCTGTGATGGACTGGTGACCTGTCCAGGGAATACGCAATCTCTCGCCCAATAACTGCTGGAGACAGGCAACAGGAGTATCTGTATTTTACTTGAGGTTTTAAATTATGTATCGTGTTGATTTCATCTATACACTTGTTATTGTATCAGTGGTCTTCCAAGTTTTGCCACTCACATCAAAAACAGTTTTGCAAAAAAACATCCCTATTTATTTTTGTCATAAGACACAATTTGTGAGTAAAATAATGGCAACAATAAATTAAACATGTCTGATTACCAGTAGACTATAAGGTGATTGACAATATGTTGTGTTCTTGTAACATGTGTTCCATGTCATAAGGCTTTTATTTTATGTATGCCAGTATGTATGCATTCCTTTAATCATGTTCATCTGTTGGTGTGAGGCTTGATGCATAATCATCTTCCTTCCTCTGATTTGATTGTTGCTACAATGAGTTTATCTGAGTGCCCCTAAAGAATTATTAGACTTCTCTCTTCATCTGTGCTTTAGATTTTGCTTCATGGTCTCTTTCAAATTTTCAGTGAAGTTATTTGCTTTTACTTGGCCATTGATAAAAGCTACATTAAAGCAGAGTGACTTTGATGCAGAGGGAGAAGAACCTTTGGCAATGAGCCTTGATGAGACAGCCAGCCTGCCATGCAGCCAGGTTTTCATTAGATGAATGCCATGTGGGACTCAAGCCAGATAAGATGGGCGCCAACATACCGGAGCCAACCAATATAGTTATACCAAGGTGCTCTTTATTTTACTTCCTCTACGTCACTGGGTCTGTCTTTGTGGAAGTCAGTGTCTGTCCCTCCGTCTCTGTCTCCCATCCCCCCTATAACATCAGAGGGCAAGGGTAAACTGAACAGCCACGATGCCCTTTGCAAATCAACACACCCAGAGAAGTGATTTCCATAAAGATGTCTGGGCCCAGCTTTGCTTAGGAATAGGTCGGGTGAAATAGGTAGCTTAGTGATAAATGTCAGTGAAAGATCTAAAAGGCAGAGAGACAGAAAGCGAAGGGGGATGGAAAGGTTTAGAATACATGATGTTCTGAGATTTATTTTCAGTAACGTAAGGATTTGTGACCAGTTACCTGTTTTTCAAGAAATCATGGTGCTTGTCAAACAAAGTTACAACCAAAGGCTACTTTCAAATAATTTGCTTATTTTTACTTCACTTTGGTTTTATGCTTGTTTTGGATTTTTCCTTCAACTTGGAGTTGGAAATACTCCCTATCTTGTACATCAGCTTACAAGATAGGGAGAAAAATAGGCATGGGAGTAATAGGCATGGACTCCATGCCTATTAAACATGTCTATATTTTGTCCCATTAAAACCACATTTCTCTTAAAGGTCTTTCTTCTGAATTTGTTGTGGTAGAATTCAAAGTAACCAATATCGGATGCTAAAAAATAAAATAAGATTTTAGATTTTGTTTTTAACTCTTAAAGAGTGGCATGCATTTGTACTCATGCTTCCCCTGGGAGTCAGTACACTGTGGCGCTACCTCAGCCTGTCTAAGTACCACAGGAGTGGATAGCTGGTTAGGTGTTAACCTCTCAAAGTAGGAAATGAGTTTGCGGTTTGGGATCAGGGGAGCACTTCTCTCAGAGAGAGGTGTTAGAGGGGAGGGGTGTAGCAACTTGCACAACAACAAATGTCAAAAATAGTTTTATCCCTGAACTGTGGTCTGCTTTCTGATCATTATCTAACAACATCTGAGCAGCTGTATTTATGCTGAGAATGTCTGCAGGAGATTCTCAACGGAGGCATGAATAACTTGCATGCTGAATTTTTCAAGTTATTTTTTGGAGAACTGTTTTTCATTTTTCTTAAGCTTTATAATTATGTATGTTTGTCCCAGGAAATCGCAATAACATACATGTGAGTTTGTGATTTTAATGTAATGTAAATGGGAAGATGTTTAGGAGGTGTGAATGCTATGCCAAGACACCTCATGTATGTATGTCTACGGTTTAAAACACTCAGAAAAGAAAGACTAATTTTTGATTGTTAATGTTATGAATGTCACAATTTAAATACTGTTAAATTTGTATTGCTGTTTTTTGTTGCAGCAAGGCATGATGTGCAGTTTTGCTTCAATGAAGGTCAGTCAACATATTTCCACGAAGGTGCAGCTGTGTTTCTCCAAGGACAGTCTTTTACTGGTGGTTACCATTTTGCCCCCAGACCATGTAGGGTGCCCTGGATTCCCACCGGTAATAATAGCTGCTGAGAGATGTGTTGAAGTGTACAGCTGCGGCATGGCTTCTTCCCTCTGCCTGGTGACAGAAAACCATTCAAAATGACACCCTAGCACTATGCAATTCACATTCACCTTTTCCAGACAAATCTTGCAGAATAAATGACCTCATATCAAATTTCAGATCATACCCTTTGGGATCACAGAACAAAATCAACAACAAATATATTCCAATTAAAATTTAGGATAATTGGCAATGCTGGGATAAATCTTAAAGGGTCGAACTTTACCGTGTTTAAGGCTTAGTCAAAAATCTCCCTGCTGACCTGTTGGACTACTTTGGATTACTCCACACTGCCAAGTCCCAGTGTTGTTCAGTTTGTGAAAGATATGATCTGGACAACCCAAACGTTCACACAGTCATATCCTTTCTAGTGTTGACATGTTGACTTGTAGTATTCTGGCATCCTTTAAATGAGTACACACAGTCACTTGCATAAACAGCTGAATCAATTAGTCTTTCTCCAAATCTACAAGTGTTGTAAACAGTTTGATCAGTGTTTTTGTTATTGAGCCACTTTGAGTGTGTCACATATCCTCTCCCTGACTGCCTTAACTTTTGAGAGCAAGTGTGTGTGTGATGCGACAAATAGCTGATATCTATCAGAGCGTTAAGCTGATTAGTTTGAACTGTAGCCAGGTTCATTTGCATGCGTTTCTTATCTCATCAGATTGGTATCAGCCTTTGTCACCGTGCGAGGGCTTGACCGAGATGTCTTCGTACCTCACTGTGTAAGCACCAACATAAATGGGTGTCACCCAGGATACCTGTGGCAAATAGCAATGCTAATGTGGAGCAATAGCAGTAATGGAAAAGTCCAGGCTTTTCAACTTTTCTTGTCACCTTCAGTACTCCAAGCTTTTTTTCTCTTTTCACACTCAGTGCCCATTGTGACTCTGAGGTCAGTAATCAGTACCCAGGGATTTTTAATGGCATTTATTTATGTTCACCTCTGTTTTGTCCAAAAAAATTGCTTTATAAATCAAGACACCAGCAAGACTAATCGAGGGTCCACAATATGTAAGACTATCTCAACTTAAGTTCTTGGAGTTGCTTTCTTGTTCTATATGTTCTCAAATGATTTCAAACTAGGTAAATTTCTTAAAATTATATGTGGTTCTTCAAGTTATTTGGATGCCTATGAATCTTTCCCAGGTTGTCACCATACTGCTTTTTAGCAGACCATTTGTCATAATGCCTTTCTTACTGCTGACAGTATCAATGTTTATGCTTTCTGTATTACTTCAGTGGTGGACTAACTGATAAATTCTTTCATTAACCTCTTAAGAACTTACTTTGACAGGTCAGCAATGACTGATTACTCAGCATTGCTCTTTTAACCCCTTCAGATGGTCCTGCCAAAAGTGTAGGATTGCTGGGTGACTGTGAAGTATCTCCAATGGCCATTGCGCGAGGGATGGGTTACACCTTGGAAAATTCACCTGCTCGTCATAGGTCACCTGCATTAGATCTGGGTAGAGAAACATTTTAGAATATGGGAAATTGATTTGATTGTGGCAAACACACAATGTTGCTTAAAAACAATTCTAAATAGTTTAGAACTATTTAGATATGTGATCTAAATAGTATCACCTATTTTTGATAGTTTGGTGTCTCCTGCTTTATTGAAATAAAAAATATAAAAACGATAAAAGGCAGATAAAAATGTTTCATCGTTTTTACAGTAAAACGGTAACATTTCTCCTTTATCGCATAGACAATAAAGGAGAAACTTCCATGCAAAATAAAATGAAGACAGTCATTTTACACTAATATTTTACTTGAATATTGTTACATTCTGAAAAACTCAGATATGCAAAATGACCACCTACACCAGAATAAATTGACAATCATCAAAAAACAGTCACTTAAGATCAAAAATATATCCATAAACTGTTTTGAGTTTGAAGGTAATCCTAATTTCTTCACAAGTGACAAACAATTTCCCACTTACTGTTTTTCCATTGTACCTCCTTAATGATGAAAAGGCTACATGCTCTTGCCTGCAGGTTAACTGTTAGTAAGAGTTAGAAGGGAAAATGAGATACCAAGACAGCCCTTTATATTTCTGTTCCCTTCAAGAGGCTAATGCTTTATTTATAACATTGCACCCCCCGAGGTGCACACCTCAGGTCCCTGTACAGCCCCTTCTCTTCCCCACAGGTATACTCTGCGTCTCTGCTTCACACTGTGCTACCTAGTGCACCTTCGCATGCTTTTGCTTTCAACATCCCACTCCTGCGGCTGCATTAGAGGAGGAAGTCGGGGAGGGAAATACAAAGACTCCACATGACGCACATCCAATCTGCAGACTGAAGCGGTTTCACAGCCGTGGTCTCCGATGTCTCCGCTGCAGCTCTCTTGTGTGTCGGAGAGAAAGAACCGAGTCCCCTATCCTCCAGCCCTCTCTTCGCTCCCACCGAGCTGCAGAAGATGCCACAGAGGAGCGGCAGAGAGTAAGAGACGGAGAAAAAGGAGCACGAAAGGATCGGAGAAGTAGAATTGGAGGGAAGTGAATGAAGAAGACAAAGAAGTGGCAGGGGGTGTGAGGAGGGAAGAAAAAGGGAGATTGAAGAAAGCATGATAAAGAAAGAAAGAAACAATGTCTCGCTCTTAACTTGGAGATGCTCGGTCTCTTCTTCTCACTCCAACCTGCATTTCTGGGTCACTAGAGACATTTAAACTGCACTTATAATTAACAGCTATTTTTAAACAGGGAGGGAGAACTGGAGCGGTGGCGAGGTACAAAAGCATTAAAATTGCCCCAGATTCGCTATTGAATAGGACACATCAAGGCAATATGCTGGCAGATCAAAGTGAGCGAGGAGAAAGGAGACAGGGCCGATCAGTGGGGATAAATTGTTCCCTTTATAATGGCATAAGAATAGACCTCTTTGCAGCTGAAACAATTTAATAACTGCATTCATTACCTCTGTCCAGCCTGTCTGTCTGTCGGCTGCACAATGTGTAACCGCTTTTGCCATGCACTACCTCACTTTGTCTCGACTTCTTTTTTTCTTTTTGTGCTGCAAACTTTTCACCTTGTTCCTTTTATTTCTTCACATATCACAGGCCTGTTTTTTTTTTTTTTCTTCCCCAACCTCGGCCAAACACAACATCCCCTAACCCTTTCCTCTTCGCCCCCATCCCTAATGCCTTGCCGGTTTCCCTCTATGTTCCTACAGCAGCAGCAGCTTCGGCAGCAGAGAATCTCCTCTGAGCTTGTGTGCTGCAGGCCCCACAATGAAGATGTGCAATGTCTGACACTCTTGGAATGAGAGCTCTAATAGAAGGGGAAGCGGTTATCACAGAGCTCCCCCAGGACCAGCCTCTGTGTGTGACGCTAATTATGGCGCATGCAAATGAATGTGCAGCATTAAAATCAGGAGGAGCCCGCCTGCCTAGCTCTGCGTTGCGTGTCAGGATGTGCATGCTGCTTTTTTCTGTGTGAAATAGACAGATTTGGGTATACTCTGACCATGCAGTCAAATAAATATATAATTATTTTGCATATGCTCATTATGAACACAAAAGCTTGTTTGGACATTTAGAAATGTCCGTGCACTTACATATATCAATGCACGGCCTTTACCTCAAACACGTCTCTTGAGGTTTAGCCACTTTAACTCTATGCTATCTTTAAGGGTCATCTTATTATTATTGAATGAATGAAAAAGTTATCATACAGAATCAGGAGGAAGGAAAACAAGCGGCTACACAACAGCCTTCTCTCACGCTCGTTCTCATGCACAAACATGACGCTGAGCACAGCGGATCTCACAGGAGGATTCCTATAAATACATCTCTCTCACATTCATGAGCAACCTCTCCGAGAGGGCGTCTTTATTAAAACCATTTTGTCTTCCCTTTGTGCCCTTTGTATGCTGGAGTGTGTGTGTTTACACACACACCATTGTGTCTGCAATATTCATCAAGTTACCTACAAGTGCAGATTGGTGTATGTTCACAAGCACGCATTTTTGTTGCTTTACTTGCACTTTCTGCTCCGGCATCTTTCTGAGCCAACATCAGTGCGCTGTCTTGTTTGTGTCACTGCGAACCTGAATTTGTGTGTCGCCTATATGTTGACCATCTTATCTCCCTATTAGCCTCTTGCGCCCTGGCCAGTATTCCCTCTCTCTCCCTTCTGCTTTCTCTAATGGGTGATTTAGCCATACTTGGCTGACATCTAGCCTATTCCTTGTTTAGTTGCCATGGCTACGCAGGCCTATGGATTGCTCCCTTGCTCCTCTGGCCTTGCTGTGGATGCTATAGATGTCTAAAGTATTGGACAGCAGAGCAGCTTAACACAAAGCACGCACACACACCTTTAAACATGGCAGAGCACTCGAATAGAGACAGATCTGCTGACCCTGATGAATGCTGGTACTGAAAGTGATAGCGGCAGTGAATGCAATGGGTGTTTGGTGACAAGTTAACAACATGTTAAATGCTGTTCGTTGGATGTTTATGCTTCCTTTTCTGTTTCTATATATGCAGTCATTGTACTGAACAACACTGTCGTTTAAAGCTGTATTACAGGGATTTCTCTTTTAATGCTATTGTAGATCTGGTCTACGTATGATGCAGGAGCCACATAACCAGACAGGACCCCTCAATGATAAAATAAACTGTCATAATTTTAATATCATTGGTTTAACAATATCTATATATTTACTCTCTTTGGAGAATTCTGCTCAATAGCTCAAATTCAATTTAAATTCCAATCAAATTTATGAATATAGGGGATATATTTGAGCTTTTGTTCATGTCATAATGTTCTTTCCTCACCAAAAAATAAACCTGAAATGTAATGATTTTTTTTGCACATTTTTGAGATGCTTTATTGTATATTTTTCCTGACAGTGACAGCTAAAAATTTGTTTTCTATTGACAAAGACTGTGTAGGTAGAAACTATATTTCTATATTTCTAAATATATTAGAAATGCCATCAAGTTGAACCTTATTCAAAATTTCCCAAGTGGTTTAGTTCCCAAACTGATTAGCTTAATAAAGCAACTTATTCCATAAGTTGGAATAATTTAACCATTTTGTAGCATTGCATTTCCAAACTAATTTGCTTCATCAGTCTTTGCTGTATTATGCTCCAAAATCTCTTTCCGTCATTCTCATATTGCCATCCTCCAAAACACCTTCATCCTTTACATTTGTGAAAAATATGTAATTATGAAAATCTGTTATTTTTAGCTTGTTTAACATATAAACATTTTATATCTCTTCTGGGAGGTGACTTTTAGTTAGAGCTGTTTTAACTGCTTTCTATAAAAATTACAGAAGAACAGCTTGTGGGGGCAAACAGGCAGGAAATAAAAAGCACCTCTGGATTTTGTGAGTGTTTCTTCCAAATAGTTGGAGGTTGATAGTTGTAGCAGAAAAGCTTTGGGGTCAAAAAGATAAAAACAAACACACTTGAAGTTTTCAATGCTTTTGCAAAAGGATTTTGTTATCTTTTGAAGTGCTCACTATTGAGAGCTGAAAAAGATATGGAATAGGCACGCGGGTAAAGGGAGAGCCAGAAATGGGAGAGCAAGTTAAAGAAGTAGGAAGCCCTTGAGTTGAAACTGTGCCTGCCTGGGTCTACAGAGAGCAGATGACAGTAGCTTTGGTTCCTTTTGCGGAGCACACAGTACTTTTGCCTTACATAACCCCTCCCGTTGTACTTCTTTTCAATTATTTGGGGAGAAATTTTCAGTATGCACTTTAAAATTGTATGCTTTCATGTGTGCCTAAGCGGGGAGGAAAGAAGGGTGCCATCATAGATCATGCAGAAAAGACAGCCGCTGACAAGCTTGCAGAATATCAACAATTATTATATTCTTTAAGGTATATCAGCAGAGTTTATGAACATGTGCTGGGAACGAGGAAGAGAGAATTGACACTTAAGACAGTGGAAGAGCACATGCAAACTCAGACGTTCTTATTTTTCACCCTTCCCCCATCCCAGATTCCCCCTAAGGTGCCCCCTGCTCCCCTTCTCCCCTCCTTCTGCTTCTCTGTGAGGTTAAAGCGCACCTTCCCACCAAAGGGCTCTGGGTCACGCATCTGCATGTGAAATGTGAACCCGCTGACATTCCACGGCAGCCCTAAGCCGTGCAGTCCTTTTGTTCACTAGGGTGCTAGTGTCAGGCCTAACAAGACCAGTGATGGTCTCTAAGAGAGGACCAGGAAAGGCAGAGAGTTGTCAATGCTCTTTGGTTGGCAGTAAACAGATTTTCCAAGAGACAAATAAAAGGTTAAGGTGATACAAATACTCTGTTAAAGTACTGAATCTTCAATCAAATGGCTACCATACAATAAATAACATGGATTCGGGTGTGATAAAATTATGTCTGGAGGGGTGCTGAGGGTGTCCATATATGTTGAGTAAGGTCAATGGAAACCATGAAAGGCCATGAAAAAACAAGTTAGAGGTTTCCTTGACAACAGTGCAGACGTTAGTGACTTAAACACCAAGTCAGGCGTTGTAATTTATTGCACACAAAACAAGAGTGCCAAGCTTACATTGTGGAATGCTGTTTCCAGGCTTTTTGCAGCCCCCAATTTTTCAATTGTCTAAAGCTGACTGAACATTGTATGTGTTTAAACGCAGCGGAAGGCTGTTACCTCAGAGTGCGTACACACCATTTTGAATCAGGCAACACACAGACGTGCTGGGATGGGGTCCTTTCAGTTTGTGAATTGAGTTTGGAGGCACAAAGGGCAGCTATTCACCAAGTAGTGATGGACTTCACACTCGCCTTTATGTCCTTTCTGGCAGGCAAAGAGAAAGAGGAGAAAAGTAGAAAGCAATACGAGAAATAGAAAGCAGTTCGCCCTGCAATTCTGGTCTAGATTGGCAAACATCACTGCAACTCCCCAATATTAATTTTTGACAGGTTTTTGGGGGCTGGGGATGTCACAACTAAATCCAACATTGGACAAAATGAGCAGTGTCAACAGGTGGTTACCTTTTTGAAAACGAAGAAGGAAATCTTCATTTACTAGCAGTGCTAGTAAATAAAGTTACTATTTCATTTACTAGCACTATTATTATTATTAATTAAAGTAAATAATAACTTTATTTACTAGCACTATGTAGCAGTGCTAGTAAATAAAGTTATTTACTAGCACTGTTACATAGGAATATCTTCACAAAATGTTATTAATCATTACTTGTTATTTTAGTCGATATCATAAAAGAAATGCCTGACAGGGGAGGAGTAAAAGTGTCTGAATTTACAGTAAACCTAAATACAGATAGTGCATCTTATACTGCCATTGTAAATCCATCTTATTGGAACTCAGGTGTCACTTGCAATCAGTTTTGGTCAACATCAAGAACCCAAAAAACTTTGCACATAAATATCCCGGTGCTATTTTCTCTGTGTCCCTCTACTTATTTCATGTATTGCAAGGTCTTACTCTTCTCTCCAGCTCTCTTTCACCCCTGGGGAGCAGAGAGTAGAGTAAGTGATTCAGTTAGCATTACCAGATTAGAGCTGTCCATCCATCCGGTCTCTGTTTCAAAACACATTCATCCCGGCTCTAGTTAAAAAACACTGGGGGGATCCTCTCCACTACACCTCCACCCTGCCGCCAAAGTCTTTTATGATGTCCATAAAATGGAAGAGTGCAGCTTTACTTGAACTAATAATATCTGAGCTTACAGAACTGTGATTGATGATCTTTAAAGCCAGGCCGATCGGTCTCATCTTTCTTCAGATTTTTATCACTGACTTGTTTGCAGTCATGTGCAATCACAAGCACCGGGAGAGGTAACAAGTGCTTGATGTATGATGCTTGAGCTACTTTTGTCAGCTGCGCATTTCCCTTTCCCTCCCATCGCTTTGTTTTTTTTTTCTCCCGTTTTCTTTTTCCTTTCCTATTTTAACCCAAGGCTTCTGTTTGGTTGCATCTAAAGCATTATTGCGGACTGTTGGTTTGCTGTGTGTTTCCCTATCTCTGTCTCATTGGCTGTGGGTGTTTGTCTTTTACGTTTCATTATTTTAGATTGTGGCAGTGTATTTTCATAGGGGATGGGGAAGGAGATGAGCCAAATATATATATATATATATATATATAATATATATATATATATAATATATATATATATATATATATATATATATATATATATATTATATATATATATATATATATATATATATATACACAGTTAGGGCCAGAAATATTTGGACAGTGACACAGGTTTGGTTATTTTAGCTGTTGACAAAAATATGTTCAGAAATACAATTTACATATAATATGGGCTGAAAGTGCACACTCCCAGCTGCAATATGAGAGTTTCCACATCCAAATCGGAGAAAGGGTTTAGCTCTGTAATGCAGAGCCTCCTCTTTTTCAAGGGACCAAAAGTAATTGGACAATGGATTCCAAAGGCTGCAAGTAACTCAAAAGGCCTTTCCCTCGTTAACCTGTAATCAAGTAAGTAGTTAAAGGTCTGGGGTTGTTTCCAGGTGTGGTTTTGCATTTGGAAGCTGTTGCTGTGACCAGACAACATGCGGTCAAAGGAGCTCTCGATTGAGGTGAAGCAGAACATCCTGAGGCTGAAAAAAAGGAAAAAATCCATCAGAGAGATGGCAGACATGCTTGGAGTAGCAAAATCAACAGTCTGGTACATTCTGAGGAAAAAGGAATTGACTGGTGAGCTTGGGAACTCAAAAAGGCCTGGGCGTCCACGGAAAACAACGGTGGTGGATGATCGCCGCATACTTTCTTTGGTGAAGAAGAACCCGTTCACAACATCAACTGAGGTCCAGAACACTCTCAGGGAAGTAGGTGTATCTGTCTCTAAGTCAACAGTAAAGAGAAGACTCCATGAAAGCAAATACAAAGGGTTCACATGTAGATGCAAACCATTCATCAATTCCAAAAATAGACAGGCCAGAGTTAAATTTGCCCAAAAACACTCAAGAAGCCAGCCCAGTTCTGGAAAAGTATTCTATGGACAGATGAGACAAAGATCAACCTGTACCAGAATGATGGGAAGAAAAAAGTTTGCAGAAGAAAGGGAACGGCACATGATCCAAGGCACACCACATCCTCTGTAAAACATGGTGGAGGCAACGTGATGGCATGGGCATGCATGGCTTTCAATGGCACTGGGTCACTTGTGTTTATTGATGACATAACAGCAGACAAGAGTAGCCGGATGAATTCTGAAGTGTACCGGGATATACTGTCAGCCCAGATTCAGCCAAATGCTGCAAAGTTGATCGGACGGCGCTTCACAGTACAGATGGATAATGACCCCAAGCATACAGCCAAAGCTACCCAGGAGTTCATGAGAGCAAAAAGGTGGAATATTCTGCAATGGCCAAGTCAATCACCAGATCTTAACCCAATTGAGCATGCATTTCACTTGCTCAAATCCAGACTTCAGACGGAAAGACCCACTAACAAGCAAGACCTGAAGGCTGCGGCTGTAAAGGCCTGGCAAAGCATTAAGAAGGAGGAAACCCAGCGTTTGGTGATGTCCATGGGTTCCAGACTTAAGGCAGTGATTGCCTCCAAAGGATTCGCAACAAAATATTGAGAAAAAACTTTTTTGTTTGGGTTATGTTTATATGTCCAATTACTTTTGAGCTCCTAAAATGTGGAGTGTTTGTAAACAAATGTGTACAATTCCTACATTTTCTATCAGATATTTTTGTTCAACCCTTTAAGTTAAATGTTACAATCTGCACTTGAATTCTGTTGTAGAGGTTTCATTTCAAATCCAATGCGGTGGCATGCAGAGCCCAACTCACAAATATTGTGTTACTGTCCAAATATTTCTGGCCCTAACTGTAATTATTTCTGTGTTTTTCACTTTTAGTCTTTAACTAGCCTCCCCAGTCATTTTCATATGTTGTCAAGTTTCCATAGTTTCTCACAAAGATGTCCTTTAATGCTGAGACATTTTAAGACGAGCCTTTTACTGTCATAGTTTCAAAGAGCAGATTAAAAAGTTTGGGAGGGAACTGTCTCCGAGCCCCTCCATTTGAGCACCTAATATTTTATGGTGTGCAAGGAATGCATATATCTTTAAATTCCAATATATCAACTTTATGGAATCTGCCGTTTGTCCATTTTAGCTACTCTGCCTCGTGTGGACAGAGCAGGAAATCCTTTTTGTGGAGCCTTCCGGAGTTTGTGCAAGACTGTTTCCCTTTGAACATGCGAAATACGCACGTGGGTGAGCATGTGTTTGTAGTTGTCATGTGCTGTCCCTCTCCCCGACTCAATAAAGAATTTCACCTAAGGTTTTCGGTCGGCGGTCCCATCTTTAAGACAGACTTTTTTTTTTCTGAAAGAGCTGCAACATTACAAAGGCCTCAAACAGCTCTCAATCCCTCCACTCATCTCTCTGAGGTATTTATCTGCAGGGCTAAAAGTTGATCAATCTTACAAGATGACTGGAGGACACCATCAGACTGGTGAAACAAGCGTGTACAGGATAGGTTCATGGGACGGGGGCAGCAATAACAATGTTAGACATCAGTTGTTAGGAATTTTGATGTGGCCTTAGCATTACAAACTTGGGGGATGGCTCCCAGTCTGACTCTCTGGATTTTCATGGACTTCCTCTTCATACTCAGATACTCTCCGCAAGGGTGAGGTCTCATTTTCTCATCATGCTATTTCTCTGATCTTGCTCTTATTCCTTTTTGCTTTCATTTTTCTTTTTTCCCATTGTTTTTTCTCACACCCCTCCTTCATCTCTCCCATCTTCTTTTACCTCCCTCTCTCTGCTGTCGAGGAGCCACTCTATGATTGATTGTTTCTCTGTGGAGTCTGACAGGATGTAGAACACTCTCGGCCCCAGGGGCCCCCGGCAGTCTGCACCACCTGATTAAGATTCCCCCTTTAATCAGCTCCACGGTGCTACACCGAAACCACTCCCATAAACATGTATAAAAATAAGAAAGGTTCCCTTCACTGAAAGATAACACTGTTTGTTTTTCTTTTTTAGTTAGGATAAGTGCCCTTTTTTTTTTTTTACAAACCAGATAACTTCCTCTCTTGTGCTCAAAGGCCCAATGGTAGCAGAGAAAGGAGAAAAACAAAATGTTGTCTACTTAAAGTTCTCTGTTGCCTTACAGAGTTAAATCTGGGCAGCTCTGAACCTATTGTGACTGGTAATAGTATTATAGATAAAAATCTTATTGTTTTCCCTTCTATTGAGACTAAAAGACTGACAGCCAGGGTTGCATCACATAATTGAGGTGAGAAAGAATTTCAATGATGTCAGAGAGTATGTGGCTCAGCCAAAACAGATACGGTCACCTTTTTCAGGACATATTTTGTACAGAAAACAGTCACTCTTAGACTTTCACACAGGCTATTCCTTGGTTCAAACAATGGGAAAAGCAGAGAATATACATAGCTTTTTTTAGATGAGTGACAAGAAGAAACCAATTGCTGAATGAACTCCACAAGTCCCATTGTAAAGTTTGTGAAAAGTTATGTAGGAGAAATAGCTATCCTGTGGAATAATGTCTAATCAGTAAGGGACAGAAAAGTTGGTCAAATCAGATTGGCAGGATGGAAGGTCCTAATTACAGGGGAACGTTCTGGTTAAATACTCATTTGAGATGGCAAAAAGCTTGAAATAGGGGTGAACTATGCATGACTTGCCTCCGGCACCCAGGCAAGCCAAGAAGAAGTTGTCTCTGTTAATACAAAGCCATAACAGCTCTGACCAAAGTTTGCCTCAAGAAACAGCGTACTTGTAGAAACTTTGGTCAGATAACACCAAAATAATTTATTTTGGTCTGCAAACAAAATGTAGTTTTTGTTGTAAAACTGACATTACATTACAACCATCCACACAGTGAAACATGACTGTGGCAGTATCCTTCTGCGGGAATGGGTCTATTCAGGAGGAATAGCAAAGCTCGTCAGACTTGATAGGAAGATGATTTGAATACCATATGGACCAATCCAGGCACAAAATCTGCTAAAGGCTGCAAAGGAGTAGAGAGACTGAGATATTCTTTAGAGCAGAATGACGACAACAGCCAGAGGATTTTATCAAGGGTTGCTCAAAGTGTTTCAGTGGTCAAGTCAAAGTCCAGACATAAATCAAATTAATAAGATTGTAGTAAGACTGTAAAGTTATGCTCAAATATTCTACCTAATTAATTAAGAATGGAATATTATGCAAATGGTGAATATTTATGCAAGTTCATGTACAGATATGGTGTGGTCATACCCTAACTTCTACACATACAGATTCAGCATATTCTATTCCTTACATTTTACCATAATGATCTATCAAATAAACATCCAATAAATTACATTAAAATTCATGTTTGTATTGCAACAAATTGTAAGAAAAATAAGTTCACCCTGTGTTAATACTTTTCCAAGGCTCTAACTGTAAGCAACGGGTTCAGTGTGGTAATTTACTGTTTGCATATTTTTATGGATCATAGTGGTTTATCAAGCATGAAAAAGGAGTTCTGATGGTGAATCCCTGGGCTTAGTTCCAGTGTAATATAAGCCTCATCTAACTCTGGACCTCTTCCAAATTTGTGCTAATATGGCCATTGCAAACTCGTCACTACAAATATTCTCAATCTCCAAGTCTTTGTTGAGAATAAAAGTATTTTACTCTCATGCACAATTTGAAATAATTGTGCATGTGTTTGTGTTTAATGCCTTCTTATGTTGCTCGTGAATGTGTTTTTATACTCACAAATATATCTGCCCATGTTTTGCCTTTGTCTTCCTGCTGATGCCATCAGTACACACTTTGTGACTGATGACAGTCTACACCACAGTCTGATGCTCTGCTGCTTAATGCCTTTTTGTTTATTAATTAACTGCAGGACATATATGCTGAGAGACACCTATTGATTCTTCTGCTGCATTAATTGATTTTGTGCTTCACTAATCATATTGTTGCTGCAGAATCATTACTGGTCACTGCACTGTCTTTCCAGTGTGAGGCCTCTGTGTTGATATACTAAGCTGTGGCTGGTTTTGTGGGAGATGTGTTGTGTGTAGTTATCGTGTTCAATAGAGAGACTTCTGTTTATCTTATTCTTGTGCATAACAGAATATGAGAAGGAATTTAAAACTAAAGGCAGAAAAATGTTTACATAATGGTGGAATTTGGTTACAATAATCCTAAATATTGTCAGCTCACAAACACTAACCAAGTAGTCTATTTTATTTGTGTTAGAGGTGGAAGAAAAGGATACAGGATTAGCAAAATATTTAGCAAAAAAGAAATCTAGTTTTGACACCTATTAATAAAAGCTGAGTTTACAATTTCACAATTAAATTAAACACATTGCAACTAACTGCCTTTAGAAGTGATTTAATTACGATATAGAATCTAACTGAGTAATTTTATCACAGCGTTAATGTAGTGATTCTGCAGTGGCCTTGATATTTGCTGGGGAACACAAGAAAAAAAAAAAAAAAAAAAAAAAAACACCATGAGGACCAAGGACCACCAGGCAGGTCAGGGATCAATTTCTACAGGAAGGTGAAAAAACAATGTCCCAAGCCCAACATCTCAAAATCTATCAACAGAAAGTGAAAATGCAAAGCTGTTTGGACATGTCCATCAATTGCACAATGTCAGCTGGGTAAGGAGAGCGTTAATCAGCAAAGGAGCCAACGGGGACATTAAGGAAATGAAATCTATTGCTCGGCAGGAGAATCCGTTACCTACGCCTAAAAAATCTTAAAAAATCTAGACCTAACAAATCTGGCCTTTTTGGTAAAGTATCAAGATTAAAGTTACTATTTCAACAAAGACATAAGAAGTTCAATGTCCAAACCATTTAGAGGAAACATCAATCATGTGGAAGAGGGTACTCTGGTCAGATAAGGTGAGAATGGGGGGGTGGACATAAATTAATTTTAATGCTTTACTTTGAGTTGTTTTATTTTGTAAAATCCAAAAACAATATCTTTATTACAAATATTTGTAACAAATGTTAATATTTGAGAAAGATGGAATGGCTCAAAAAGGGCTTCTAGGTATTTGTAATTTGACATTTAAGAACTTTATGCAATTCTTCCTTGTATCTGTAGAAGACTGTTCAGCACGCAAAAACATCAGAAATGACAGATTTAACTGATCAGTCTACTTATTTTCTCTGCTTTGGAACTTAATGATCTTTCCATACAACATGATGAAGTTAACATCCTGCTGTGAAGGCAAAAATGTCTCACGAGTGCAATCCTGTAAATAGTGTGTTTTCCTCTCAAAGTCCTCAAATGTAAATGCATGCACTGACATCCTTTATTTATTTTATTGCTTGATTTGATTTGTATGACTTCTCCAAAATAAAAAAAAACCTTGTCTGAAAGTTTTTCTTTAACAGTTTGAGTTTAGACTCGCACGAATCTTGTAGGTGTCCTGACATACTTTGATGAATAAAAACATATCAGCAGCAAAGAATATTCTAATGCAGTATATTACCATTGTATCATTAAAACAAACAGATTCAAGTGTTTCTGCATATCTGCCTGCCAAAAGGCTCCCCAGTGAGTCTGACCGGGGGTTACAGTGTAACCAAAGCGTCTGTCTTCTGCTCACCACCCAGATCCACCGGTTCAGCATGGCTGGGCCCAGTTGTCTTGGTTTTATACTGACGACTGTCTGGAAAGGTCTGTCTGGGGTTCAAGTACATTAAAGTCATCCGCTCAGCTCCCACTGAGCCGCAACACAGATGGCTCCAGATGCAGCTGGCACAGCATGGAGCAGCACCTGACAGCGCTCATTCACTCAGACGCACGGAAACATTCACATACAAATATAAACACAGGCCAACACTCAGACTCGTGCATGCACTCAGGTATCCTCATTTGTGTACATAAATACAATACAAACCTCTGTGTCTCTGTGCACACACAGAGACACACGTGCAACTCGCTCTCCCTGATGGAAGTGAATACACTTACGTTTTACATACTTACACACACACACGCTCACAGCAGGAACATATGCTGCCACGCATCTACAAATCCTCACAGTAGCACACATACGAATACGCAATTAAAGAGTCAGATTACCGCCCAACGCACACATACGCTCAAACCTAAACCCGTACATATTGTGCTCAATTTCAAACATATGTCAGGGCATGTTGATGTGCAGAGAGCAGAAAGCGGGCAGAGAGGAGAGGATCAGGACAGCTGAGAGAAGTTACAATGAACACATCCACATCACAAACCAGAAAAAGTCAATAACTTTTATTATAATTGTAAACAACATTTCTCATATTTATTTCAATTTAGCTTGATGCTAAACGATTTTATACAGTCAAGAAGAAATGTGTATGCAAAGATGCAAAAAGTCTTAAAATAAATCACTCTTGTCACAAGTGCATCTCACTGAATAAGAAAAAAAGCTTGTTTTTCTGGCATGCTTCCTGTCCAACCAGTTGGTATGTAGATCTCATCTAATGGTTGTTATGGAGACTTTGTGACCCTAAGTTGCTACGTTTTCTGTGTAGTTCTCTGTTGTCAAGATTGGAAGTTGTTGTTTTCTTTTTTTCTTTTATGCTTGTTCACTTCATGATGTGACAAAATAAACAGGGGTCCTCCTCCTGACTAGTGACAATTAAAAAATATTTTAAAAATACCTTTGTGTTTCATCGTATTTACATCCCTGAGAGACGAGGTCAATAATTACCAATTAAAAGTTCTTAGAAAATTGAATTAACTTTTAAAAACATCAATTAAACATGTTTTTGGACTGGGAAAGGAAGCCTTAGTACCTGGAGTGAAGCAACACTAGGATGGAAAGACCATGTCTACTCCATCCAACAGACTTCAGGCCAGGATTCAAACCCATCAAATTACTGCTCCACTTGTAATCACTGCTTCAATGTGCAGCCTTTTTACAGTAGATGACTTTAAGAATTCAATTTCTAGAAACATGTCACTGAAAGCATTTCTCATTATCAGTACATATAAACCTAAAAAGACATAAAAACAATTTATTAACTTGGAACTCTCATTCTCTGTAGTATCCACTGCTTTGGCTGTTAGCCATGCAAATTTTTTTCATCTACATCATTTCATTGAGCCTTAATTAACACAACAAGGATTCAGTGTCCTCAAATGACATAACTCGGAGCACAAATTCAACCTCATTAGCTCTCAGTATCTCCTCAGCCAAATGTAAGTGTGGATCACTGCACCCAGTTTCGGTTCTATGTTCTAGGATGTGCTTAATGATTTGATTTGTTGCTCAATCAGCTGTCCCAAAACTTCCCTGCTAGGCCTCTAGCTACTTTGTTGTTTGAGAAAGGAAAAAAGCATGACTTCTTTTTTAACTTATTTTGTAAAATTAGACCTAATAGATGTTACTGTAATTCCTAAAAAGCAAACTCAGAGGGCATTTCTGCTGAGTTTCAAGACATTTAATGTAGGATGCCTTTTTTTATTGTCTCTTTATCCTCTAACTTTGATGGTTTTTGGCAATCTGACTCAGTTCCCCCTCTGCTCTGAGATAGTCACTGAACAGCTACAGAATTAGCCCTGATACATTTGTGCCATTAAAAAGTGCCAAGTAAGCAGTTCTTCTTCATCTGCTGCTTGCTTTGTGCCAGAACCTCAAATTAAGTTGGTCCGACTACAAATGTAACCCACCTTAAAATGTAATGCCACATCTAAAAGGAGAAAAAACAGCACTTGTTTCAGGACTGGGACACATTCATAGCCGGCTTCTGCATCGCAATGTTCCGTTAAAAGAATTGCTTTTTGTAGAGCGGAGATACTTGCCAAGCGCTGTGTGCAGAGGGGGTTTTGCTACAAATGTCACTGGTTCATTAAATGAAGTGCAGTAACAACATATTATGTTTGTTGCATTTGAATTCTTGGCGCATCGAGAAGCGCTTGGCGAGCGAGGCCCTACCTGCCCGCGGTACGGTTATGTCTTTAAGTGATCTATAAAATGTTATTATTTAAAACAAGCCCTTTATGGATTGCTTACGAGACATGCTTAGCACATGATTGATCTGACCTTTTGCAGACTGTCGTTCTTTGGGAAAACACCAGCCTTAACCTTTTTTAGTTGGATTACTCCACCAGCACTCTGGCTTGTGTGTGTGTGTGTGTGTGCGTGTGTGTTTCCCAAAAGGTGTTTGTATGTCTGGGCTTTGCTGTGCAAGCACATGTGTTTGTAGGTACAGCAAAATGCCATCAACCAACGCCTGCCAAATATGTTTTTATAAGGTTTGCTTCACAGAGATGAAAATAATACATTGCTGATTGATTGATCAATCATGTCTGAAAGGGTATCAGAGTCTACATGAGACACAGTGTGTGAGATATTCTCTGTGTGTATGTGTGCAAGCCTAGGCCTGATGCAGAATAGAGATTGATGGAGGCTTGCCGTAAGGAGGATACTCAGTTATCTCCTTGTAATTAAAATCCACCTCATAAAGATTATTGACTCCCCCACCGCACAAACCAGCATGCCCGTGCTTGGCAGGGTTTGCAAAGCGCTTCTTAAAAAATGAAAAATAGCATATTAAGCAGCACATATTTCCCATTTATGTGGAACATTTAGATGTGGTTAAGTTATCGTAATGTGCAATAAAACCTGGATGTGAAATTTGTAATCCACTTTGGAAAATTGCTTGTATTGCTTTAACATTCCCTGAAAGAGCTTTTGAGATGTGTGTGCCAGGTTTATTGTATGCTATAATTTAAAAGTCCTCAATGCGAGGCAGTAAATATAAATTTATTAGTGCTGGGTTTAAAAAGCCAGACTGAGGTGGGATGAATGACAGGATGCTTGAGTGTTTACAGTCTGCGAGTGCGTACAGTGTGTTTTTGGTACGTGCCAACTGAGAATGTGCTCCCTCGGCTCAGCGCACAATAAAAAAGATGAGAGAGTACGCTTGGTGAGAAGGACTGCCATGTCAGTCGGCTGCTCTAAATATACGTCTTCTTTCTTACCCAAACTAAATTGCCATAATCTATATTTTCATCTATTTCTGACTGATGTCAGTGTTTCTTTTTGATTTTGGAGAGAGCTCAAACTTTGTTTCATGAAAGTTTATGTGATTTGTTCTACCTAAAGGAACTATAGAGAACAGGTGCATCAGAAAATAATGATCTTGATTAGGTGAAAAACGTGTGGTAGGAATGTGCCATCTTGTTTATTTAAATTAATTTTACATACCCTATTAGAAACTATATGAATTTTGGTGAGACTGCATGTCTTACTGATGTATCCATCTGAACTTTTGCCCTCTTGCTTAGATCTTCAGCAGGTGGAGAGCTGCTTTTCTGGGGTCAGATCCCCTGTGTTTCCCGGGTCAGTTATCACGCAGGCCTCCAAACGCTACGGACCCCCCAGGCCGTTCCGCTGGCAGGCCGTAAGGTATGTGTCAGAAAGACTGTGCAAATTATGTTTTCAAAGGCTGGTCAAGTAAAGCAGATGAAGGCCCCTTTTTAAGAAAAAGAAGAGTTTTAGATGAAAAAAGTAAAAAAAAAAAGAGGACATACATTTTGAATTCAAACGTCAGAAAGCTGACATTATTGCTTTTCGGCGATTGCCAACAGCTATAATGATCTTCAGTCTGAAAAAAGTATTAATCTCAGTAAAGCAGCCAAATTTACTAGTTATAATAAAGGAAAATGTCGCTACTGCCCCAAATGTTACCTAAATAATTATCATCATCTTTTTAAATAAAAACGACACAATGATGCTCTGAGTTGTAAGTTTTTGACACTTGCAAACATTCAGCAACAAAAAAAAAACTGAAAGTAGATTCTCATATATTGTTACAAATGGTATTTTACTCGAACCCAAGAACCCGTCTGAATTTTCTTTGAACCTCAAACTTCAATTTCTTCTACAAAGAGCAACAAGCTGTGCATAAACATGAAGTGGAAAGGAAAGGAGACAACGTATTTTAGGAATATAAGTGGAAATTGTGGTTTGCGTTTAAGCTCAAACTCCCTTTCCTCAAGTTATTTTTTTTATAAACTACCTTTTTACTAATATTACAGCTGAAAATCTTTGTTGGGTATGTCTCCACCTGCTTTGCATAACCTGAGACTGAAAAGTTTCTCTCTTCTTCTTCTGAAACGTCCACACAGGACACACAGTGTCTACATGTGTTAAATGTAATAATAGGTGTTATGTTAGAGCACTGCAGTAAGAATTATTTTATTCCATTGGTTTTATGAAATTAGAGCAAGAGGCGTAAAATGACTCTCTTTAAGCAATGTGGCCCTTCTTGTTAATTTCCATAGAGGCCACTTTTGTGGAGCGCACAACCATGTTTTGTCAACAGAATATTCTCTGAACTGTGAAGTTCACATATCAAGTCGGACTTGTGTTAATAGTTCCATAATGAACAACCTTTACTTTTTGGTGCTTTTATCGTTGAATTATATTTGTGATTATGAGTCAATTAAAAATAATTAAATCAAATCTCCAGAGAGCACTTTACTAGCCGCTCTTTGAAGTTCTAAAACATAGCAAAGGTAAACTACAATCACAAATTTGTAAAATTCTTCCCCTGGTATGTATAAAAACTTAAAAAATATTTATTTCTCTTTAAGTGGAATAAGATTTCACTGTATCTTAATCCCCTGCTCCTTACTAATTTGAGGACTTCTGGAGGCTATTTGTTGCTCTGGGTTCAGACAGATTAGAAAACGAGGAGCTGAATAAGAATGCAAACTAAACCATTACAGTTTTATATGCTAACACAATTTTGTCATTTTGTCCCTGCTTGTCAGCTGTCCAAAATATTGTGTTGGTTTTTTGATCAGTGCTGATGGTTGAAATGCAACAAAATGTGAAAAGTTTCAAGGGGAGAGAAGTATGAAAATGTGTGATCCAAGTTTTTCCAACTTTAAATATTCCTAATTTTTCTTTCCTCTCTGACATGTCATCATCTTCTTCAAATGATGTCTTGTTTCCTCCATAAAGCCCTCCTCACCCACTTTCTCACTCATCAAACCATAATTCACTTCAGAGGGAAGCATCATTAATGCACAGTAGGACCCAGCAGCTTGATGTGTGCTAATTATATTGTGTGTTTTACACGCTGGGTGACTTTTGCTTAGTCAGTGATGAGCTCAGGCTTTGGTAATTGTTTTTTGTGGTGTGATGAGTTTATAAAACCCTGTCTGTGCATGATTATCTGAGTACCTTATGTATATATGTAAGCCCTCCATTTGTTCATTTCTGCGCAGAAGATCTGTGGAGGTTTTCGTTTTTCCACAACAGCATACCTAACCCTGCTTGTTTGTGCTAATGTTCGAGAAGTTATGCATTGCACCAATGTGCATACAAGAGAAGAGCCTCCTCTGTTTTTCACACCTAGCGCAAAAGACAGGATTATTCTGCAGCTCCACATATCATACGCTTCTGTGAACTTCATGATTAACAAACAGTCAAAATTTCCAGATCGTTCTGACACATTAAAACGACGTGCAGTTTTAAAATCCATCATTCCCCACAAAACTTTGACATGCACATTCAACCATGACACTACACTCTGCATCGCTGGCATTCTTCACAACCAAGGTGATCCTTTTAGTACTATACATCACTCAGTACCATAGCTAGAAATGTAGCTTAGCCTGGGGCTAATCACGGTGATTGGAGGTGTCCTTTGGCTCACCTGGGGGCTTCCAATCCTATTAGGCCAACAGTCCTGAGCCTAGCGTACCCAGCAGCCGCTCCTGTTTGATCACTGGTGCTTAGAGCCCACACTTGTCCTCTTATGTTGGTGTTAAGGCACGGTTTGAGGAGGAGGGGTTAAAAAGTGATCTCCTTAACTCTCTAGGGGGGCAGAGGGAGCACTTCTCTGCTCCTCCAGCTGGAGTTGGTCTTTAAAACTTCTGATATCACTTGAAAGGCGGAACACTGCAAGTTTTTCTGTTTCTTTTTTTTTTTTTTTTTACTGAGCAAAACAGCAAGATGGAGAGAATGCCAGAGTGAGAGATGGGAAGAGGAGGACTGTAAAAAGATGTATGTGGGTGTGTTGTTAGCTCACTTCAAATGTGCACAACTCAGTTTGCTTTTCAGCCCTCTTGTCTTGATACTTGTTCTTTCCTCTTCTTACCTTTTCATCTTTCCATCTTGCCTTCATCACTCCTTCTTTGAGTCTACCTCCCAACTAATACTCTCCCAAACTACATGCCCGTCACTACCACACGGCTGTGGCCCCCAACCCTCCATTTTTTCTTGGACTGCAAGCACACGGGAAGAGCCATGTGTTTCCAAAGTGGACTGGATGGAAAATCGAAGCAGGGCTTCTGTGTTTATCAAGCCGCAGCTCCGTCACCTTGCTCCTACTCCCATCTGGAGGCCCGGGCAAATTGGTGACAGCATCAACAACCCAGCAGCACACATGGCCTTTTTTCTCCGTACACATCCACACACACACACACACACACACACACACACACACACACACACACACACACACACACAACACACACACACACACACACACGCATGCATGCACACACACACAGCATAGCACCTTGGCCTGTTTAGTTTTATTGCTGGTGTCAGGTGAGGAGGTGGAGGCAGGAGCGCTGTCTAATGTTCAGCTTACACACATATACACTCCAAAAACACTCACACACAGCCATTTCCACCCCTGCTGACACCTTGGCTAACGAGACCTGTGAACTGCACAGACAGAAACTCCGAGACTTGTCAGAGTCCCACTCATTTAATGCCAAGACCTGGCCCCAGCTGTAGCCCAACAGGGTTTCTGTATTCACACCAAGACACAACGAGCTGAACAGTTCGTACTGAACATGACTCTGTGGTAACTATTGCTTCCTCAGCTTAACATAGTAAAAGTAGTACGTTTTTCTTTGCATTTTTCTAGAAAATACAAAGGAGTGTTCAATGTTAGCTTAATTTTATTGAAAGTTTGCCTCTGCTGTTTGTTTTTCTGTGTCTGTGGAATGGCACATTGCCATTTAATTGTGTGAGCAAAAAGACTATTGGCCTCTCTGGAGGAGCTGCAAAGTTTCACAGATCAGGGAATCTGCCAAAAAGGGAATTAGGAGGCTGACGCATCCCAAATCTGGACCTTGTGCAAGAGTGGCAAAAAGAAATCCATTGTTGAACATGAGCTTGAATGTATCTGTTTACAGATGCTCTCCATGCTGACTGAGCTTGTAGGCTAATTTGCAAAAGGTGATTGAGCAAAATCTTCCCTCTCTAGATGTGCAAAGCTGGGACACACTTACCCTGAAAGACTTAGAGCTGTAATTGCTTGAAAATGGTGTTCTACGAAATATTAAACCTGGGGACATTGTCAGTAATAAAAAAAACAAATATTTGTTAATTCCCTTCCTCAATTGTTGTTCAGTCATGTCAAACAATTTATACTGAAGTTGTGTAAAAAATTGAAGATGTGAAGAAGTTTCACTGGTATGAATCATTTTTTCAGTGCACCGCTGGCTGGTTGTTGTCTCCGCAGTGTCCTGTTTTCCTCTCCGTATTTTTCTTTGCACAGCTCTTACAAGTTGATCATAAAGAAGAGCTTATTTGAGTGTGAGTCCTACACAGTCTTGCTACCTTGAAATTAACTGCACAAACAGTGTCCAGCGATTGTCCCTAAGCACTTATTGCGATGCCATTTAAGAGAGTATTGATCAACCCAATGCAGGGTCAATCACTGGATCAATGATGTGTGGGCTGGGCTGTTAGAAGCCTGTTTGACTGTATGAAAGAGTGAAAGGCTGGAAAACAGTCCAATAAACAGGCCTGTAATGAATAGATTCATGGATAGATTCGCTTTTGGAAGGGCTCTGAGGCTGATGCGTGGAGGGCATCAATGCCAGGTCTTAGAATTTGTATTGGTCTAAATAGTTAACTTGCTTGACCTCCTTTGTGTCTGATCTGTTTATTCCGTGCTGCATACTTTTCAATAAATGTTCCTATTCAACAAAAGCTTGTTTACCTCATACATACCATTAAAAAGCAGCATTCAATAAAGTCTGAATTTACCTCAGCTGCAAACAGAAGAAAAAAAGGTTTTGCCTCCTCAGAGGTCATACAGAAGAAATACAGAAAGCAGAAGGAACCTATTTTACTTAACTATGAAATGATTTGTCAAGCCAGAATCTCATTTATTAATATTTTATTTCATAATTTTATTTAAGTTATGCGATTGAAAATTACCAAAAGTTAAACTGAATGTTGCAAAAGCACAAATAATATTGTCTGAAAAAGTAGATGCCATATTTATGTTTGGTTCTAATAATGTCAGAGTTTGGAATGAAGAAATAAGCAAAAATAAATAAACAAACAATATGACAAGTAAGAAAAAATATAGATAAACGCCACATATTAAATTCTACGTAAATTCAATTTACTTATTCAGTGTAATTAAAGGTATTCATGCTCATTTGGGGTGCTTTTTTTAACAAAGTTACAACAACAATCTTCCAACCAAATCAAATTATCTATTAATTCCCTTCAAAAGTCAGTTTTAAATAGAGTTCACCTCCATGTAATGTAATCTTAGTATAAAGTCACTTTAACACTATAAATACTTTAACACTACAAATACTATAATGAAAACTCACAGGAAGTTTTCTCATCAAACAGTATGATACTCATACTGTTTACTGGTGACAGTAAACATTCCAAGTGTGGAATGTTTACTGTCATTCCACACTTGTAACGTCCATTATGTGGAAATGGCTAAATTTCAAACCTATCAGGTCATGTTCATCCATAGGATTATATAAAACTTGCTCTTATGGAAGAGTGGTGTATGGAATATCATTCTTAAAAGAAAAGAACAAGTCATCTTTAAAGTTTTCCTCAAGCTGTGTAGGATACCTTTTTTCCGTTTTCATCCAAAGTACTATGTGTGCAGAGCAAGATAAATTCTAAGCATCACTGAACATATTGACCATCGGGGTAAAAATGGTGGCAGTACAGAGACTGATTGTCTTAGTCAGGGGGAAATTGGTCAAATTTGATGGGAAGAAGGAGGTCCTGAACACAGGGCATCCTGTAAGAAAGCCTTTCAGAGGCTGCATAGGACTCAAGTCTGGAGGAGACGTTCACCTTTCAAACAGGAAGACATCACTAAACACATAGCAGGCCCTTTACTGAGATTGTTTAGAAAAAAAGTGGATTTCTTCCTCAGAATGCACCTGGGAAATTATTTGCCCCCTACAGATTTCTTCTGCTTACATATATTTTGTAATATCTACAACACTTCAAATGGAGATCAGATAAATAAATAAAAACTATGTTCAAAACATGAAGACAATAGTTTATACCTTATAATTAGACCAAATTCTGAATAACAAACATTTAAAAGATGTGTTATTCAAGAAAATAACTTCTTGAAAATTCTGCTGTTAAGCAGTTTGACCTGTTGGCAAATGAAGATATGCAGTTCAAACCTTTGTTTTGTAGCTCATTACTACAGTAGGTTAAATGTACTAGCAGTAGTTCTTTATAGGGCACATGAAAGAAACTGACATTGAAACTTTCCCAAACTTAAGATATTTTTGAACACTTAATGTTAAGAGGTTGCTTATTCTGTTAACAAAATCTGCATACTATAATTTAAAAAAAACAATATCAGAAGAAAATAAAAGAAAATGTGTTTTTCATTCATGCTACTTGCAACTCCCATTTACTGCATATTTAAAGGTATATTAATGGCAAAGAAGAATAGAAGGTTTGGGGGAGGTATGGATTAAAAACAGTCACACTCATTAGCATTTTCTTTGTGGATTGTTATGATGAGATGTTTGTACCAGGGTTGATTGACCTACTTACCCAGCCCCTGGCAGCACAAGTTGAAGAAATAAAGTATAATGCAACACAAGGGAGAGGTGTAGATCCCTTTAATATTCTTACATGTGAGACTCATGTGAACGAACGCACACAATCATTCATCAGGGGCTCACAGGTCGTGCCTCCGACGAAGTGAAAAAGACGAAAAGCTTATTTAAAATTCTGTCAGAGATGTCAATTGTGCCCTCTGCATATTTCTATGCAAAATTTTGTAAATAGATCCTTTGTAAATAGCATCTCTCTTGCCAATCACTCTGTCTGCTCTGTGCATAGCAGCATTAAAAATTGATCTTTAGCCCGCACCAGGATGAAATGCTAACATCTTTGCCAAATGTCTGATTAAAAAGAAAAACCTTTAATCTTTGCTTAAAAGTGTCTACTGCTTTGGCATGCCTTCCCCTGTGCTCCTCCATCTTCCAAGGCTACGAAGGAAAAAAGCAGGGTGCGGGGGTCGTCATGGGTGAAATGGGGTCACGTTTCATGTAGAGTCAGCGCTGTACAGTGATAGCTCAAGAGGTGAGGGATTTAACCGAGGGAAGATCTAGAAATCGACATGCATTGCTCTTCTCTGAATTTAACCTCAAGTCAAAGGTTAAAAACACATCTGAGAATTGCACAACTGGGGATAAATATGTTGGCAACCCTGCCAAAAAACGCTGAAAATCTATGCTTAAACATGTAAGTTAACAAAAACCGGTCGGTTTTTGTTAACTTACAAGAGAATACATTGATAAGAGAATGACAAGAGAATGCAAGGTGGTTTAACACGACTCCAACTCTGTCCGGGTTAAAGCTAATGACAGAGGTGTATTTTCTTTTACTGAGTTTCTGAGGGCAGTAAGGTTGAGAGGTTCACAGTAAGTGAGACACTGACTTAATCCTAATCATAATTACAAATATAGACCCCCCTGCATGTTACTGTTTACATAAGGAAATTTTGCGCATGTGGACAACGCTGGAGGGCAAAAATGTCATTCATAGCTGCGCTGCCACCATAGAATAATTCTGTTAATTCAATCATTCAATCAAACTTGGACATTTAGATATTACTAATGTGCTGCGCTTCACACCAAAGGGAAAAAAACATTAAAGTACAACTCAAAACCACGTCTTTCTCGCTCGCCGTATCAGCGCAGCTACAACCAGCAACTGACAACAATTAATAAACAAACAAAAAACGCTAGCTCCCTGGCTAGCTCCCTGGCTAGCTCCCTGGCTAGCTCCCTGGCTAGCTCCCTGGCTAGCTCCCTGGCTAGCTCCCTGGCTAGCCCTGGCTAGCTCCCTGGCTAGCTCCCTGGCTAGCTCCCTGGCTAGCTCCCTGGCTAGCTCCCTGGCTAGCTCCCTGGCTTCACAATGTCTGGGATCATGAGCGCCCTGCCTGAGGCAGGAGAACTGCCTGTCTCACCTCAAATCTGTTTTTTGCCGTTTCTGTTTGCTCCTCTGCGAAACACGTTACACACACAGTTGGTAACAAAAAATAATGTACATTATATACATGAGCTAAATTATAAAAAATCAGTTTGTACATTAAAAGTTTTTTTGCCATTTATTGGTGACGTACAGACAGCAGGAACATGCTCTCAGACTGGCAGCCAGTGCAGAGAGGTTGATCAATCCCAGGTGAGGCTCAGCTCGCTGCTGCCTCTCGAGCATTTGAATGGAAAATTCAGCGATTTTGAAGAGAAAATAATCAAAATTGGTTTGGCTAAATGAAAAATAAATACTCTATAGTACAAACCACAGGGTGAAAATAGCAATATAAATTATTCTATTATTATTATTTTTCCGTGATGACAAGTGAGGTTCTGCCTCCCCTGACCTCACGTCACTGGTAAGGACTGAATACAAATGAAGCATATTTGGAAAACAGCTTGGATCAACACAAAAAAGCAAGTCTCCAGCTGATGTGTTGGCTTTATTAAACATGCTGCTGAACCAGCAACATTAGATTGTCTAGAATTTTGATTTTGTTTTACTTTTTCTCATGACAATGATGAAGACCAAACAGCAGGGTGGCCTCTGATGTAAGGGGTTCCAAACTATATGTTTAAGACTGAAGAATATGACTGATCAATGTCTAAGACATTGATCTCTTTAGAACTTAAACTGGTATTAATCTGTTTATTGTCCTGTTTGTAATAGGCCTATCCAGATTTTGCTTATGTCACCTCAGTTATGTCAGGACTTTGAAAAGTGTGGTTTATTGCTCATTTCCACTGGTTTTAGCTGGAAGGAGGGTGATGGTAAAACCTGTGCTGAAGGAGGTGGGGCTAAATAGTTCAAGTGGACAAAGGAAGGGATGATTATTTTAGTAACCTGTGGGGGATGATACAGCAGTTTTGCTTCTCACAGACAGATATATGAATTTACTGGTCACTTTATTCAGTATTCTTCATATACCTCTTCCATGCCACAGAAGACTAAATGTGAAAAAACAGAGAAAAGAATGCCATCTACCCAAATGACAATCACAGACTCTGGAAGTTAGGTTAATTTAAGTAGCTAAATAGCAATTTACAATAACACAGCTCTAACAAAGTTTTATTCTTAGAGAGTTGAATAGGAATTTTGTTTTTCAAATTTAATCTCTGGCCAGAAAATTTTAATAATAACATGGCAGCTTTGGAAAAAGGACCCAGAATGAGACAGAATTCAAGAATAAGAAGAGAGAAACATGTTGTGTGCAGGAGAGGATGTGTTTGCTTTTCTGGGAGCAGAGGGGAGAATGGACAAAAACTCTTTCTCACGTCAGAGAACTTGAAGGCAATTTCTCATCACTGAAACCCAGAGAAAGAAAACTGCAAGTGAAAAAGAAAACACCTACCTGTTTCTTCCCTCTTCTTTATTGACTTACTTGCACAGCCTAAAGCACAATCTGTAACTCAGTTTGCAGCGAAACAGAGCACCCCTGACTGATATCTGTCTCTTCCACCTTCCCCTCCTGTTTCGTTGACATCCTCATTGCCCGTCCATTGCTTGGTTCTCGCACTTTCCTCAATCCTTGCTTTTATGGATGAAGTACAGTACAGCAATGAATGATGCAGTGTGGCAAATTCTGCTTGATTAAGTGGCACAGCCCTCAAAGCATTAAGTGAGGAATATATTTTCACTCACCTCTCAGAATCATTCAGAGAGGGCTACAAAACTGTCACCCAGAGTCCCACAAACACACACTAACTCACAGCACTCCCACCCCTCCATGGTCTCTCTATCATTCAGGTGTTTACTGTCATTCATACTCAGGGTTTTGTATAATCCTCTCACCACACCTGAGTGCTCCCCACTCTGTGTCACTGGATTTACTCCCTCTTCTCTCCCCCTTTTCCTCCCCTCTCTCCCCCTCTCCTCCAGCTAGCAGACTTTTTTCTTTTTTGTATTATTATTATTTTGCATCACAGGCATTCTTTTACACATGCTGTCATTTCTTATGTAAATAACCACAGATAAAGAGACAGTAACAGACATTTTAAGATTTACACGTGCTGCTTGGTGGCGTATGTTTTCAGTCACCCCCCTCTCATCAGCCAGTTTGTTTGCAGAAGTGTCTGTGCTTGTAGCCATAAATTAGGGGTTGTGATTTTACTCATTGAGACAAAAGAGAAAGACAATGAAAACATGCATAAAACAAATGATGTGGAGAAGGTGAGGGAGAGAGAGGGTGAGATGGAGGGGAGGAGGGGGAAGCGAATGCAGAAATGGGCCAGTACGCATACTCTGCTCCACTTTCACTTCGCGAAAGGCTTCATTAAGAAGTCTGTTTCCAGAGTGTGGTGGAATCTGTTTTATGTGCGCGTGTGCGTTCATGGGTTGCCGCGTGTTTCGGGCACAGGCACACATGCGTGCTTGCTCGTAAAATTATTTGTGTGCTCGGTGAAAGAGATCCCCTAAATTATTTATACACAGAAGTCTCTAATTGGTATCAAGTTTTTAAATGGGGTCAAATGAGCAGTTTCATGCTGTGTTTCTCTTGCCTTAAGTCTGTTTCATTACATTTGAGCTGCAGAGCTCCTGCTTCATTGAACTTGAACCTCCGAATTTCTTTCCTACTTTCTCTCTTTCTTTATTTCAGTTTTCGTTTCCTTCTTTCTTTCTTTGTCTCTTTCTTTCTCTTTTTTTCTTTCTTTCTTTCTTTCTCCCTTTCTGTCATCTATCAAAGTTGTTTGAATCCATTTACTCGTGTCTGTTTAATATGGCAAAGCATAAACATCAGAAGTCCACGCACACTTACTGACACACACACAGAGAGCCAAAGGCAGCGCACAGAGCTGGTATTAGATTAAAGCCCTCTAATAAAGCCAATTAGAATTATACAGCGGACTGATGAAAGCAACGTTACAGGGCCGTTCCCTCACCTCCTCACAGAAAATGCGACTGTGCAGCATTGCAGCCAAAAGACATTTCATTCATAAAAGATCCGTTTTCATAGGTTTTGTTTTTGCTTGTTTAATGCAAAGACAGAACGGATGTTCGGTTTGTGTTAATGTAGCACAAAAGCAGTTTTCCTTCCATCTTTTCCTGCATTAACTATAAAATAAGAACATGTAACAGCAGAAAAACAAACACTGTTAGAATCATTGTCTTAACAGAAGATACATTTTTCATCAGATCACATCTCTTTTGAATCTTCTTGCAGGTTTCTTCCAGAGTTGTCTGTAACTCCATTCATCTCCCCAACTCCATTGACCAGCCTCCATGTCTCCTGAAGACCAGCATTCACACACCATCATGTGTCACTGTGGGGTTGGTCTGTTAAAATTTCCTTTTGTTCTATCTAACAGAGCCTCCTCAGATTTCTTGTGCTTAAACTGCAAAAAGGGCTTCTGATGGCTGTTCATTAACATTTTCTACTTTTCTTACCACTCCTCCATAAATGCCAGATTTTAAGTCAACTAATAGTAAGAATGTAAAATTAATTATATTATGTGGTTAGGATGTTTCAAAGTGCAAGTGAAACTAGCAAATGTCAATTCTTGGAGTTAATTCTTCAGTTAGCCTGTTGATTTTCTATGAATGCACACATGCTAAAGACCATTTATCAGTTGTAAACCAGCTAAGTTTATTCTCTTGCCTTGAATTATGAATTGCATGTCCGACAGTTTGCACAGTGTAAAAGCAAAGCATTCTCATTAAAAAAAAAAAGCAATAAAGTCTCTTCCCAGATTCAGTATGAACTTAAGTGTCAAGTGAGTATATGTATAAGAGCTTTGGCGGTCTGAATAATTCTCAGAGTTTTTTTTTTTTTTTTTCTAAGTTACTTCTTTGCTTGCACATGCATATGCAATGAAATACCCATGTGTTATAGCTGGAACAGCCTGCATACATATTAAACCAAAGCATGTCCAGCGTCCGCAGAGACCAAAAGGCTCACAAAAGCTCAAGACGGGAGGAGAAAAAAAGTGAGAGTGCAGAGACGAAAGAAGAAACAACAAAAACAAAGACGAGGGAAATGGAGTGTTACATGACACAGCCTTTGCCTCAGCCAGGTCTGCAACGTGGATGGACAGGACAGGAAATGGTTACTCATCAATCACCCTCCAGTAGACGAATGAAAGGGAGCGTTTTACAGGACAGAGAGGTCGTGGGAGACGAGGAAAGATCCAAGAAGAAGCAGACAGAACAGTCCTTAAGAAATCCTCGCTATGTTGCAGGGTTTTTTTTAACTCTGTCTGGGTCGGCTTCTCACATTAGTTTTGTTGCAGGGCAGCAAGCCCATATGAGGTTTTTACAGGGGCTCGGAAAGTAATTGGTTAAAAAAGATGCTTGACTTTTGTTTTAGTCATTTAAAACCACAATGATTTGTTGTTCCTGGTGTTATTTTAATATTTATATTTCTTGAATTTGTTTTGTGAGTATTTTTTTTTTCACAAATACAATTTACACTCATGATTAACTACATATAAACTGAGAAGAACCTCTGCCAAATATAAGGTTTTCAATCTGTTTTTCTAATCTTTAAGTGCTCAGATTATAAACATAAATATTTATTAATTTGTTCAGCAAGGCAACTATAAAAAAATGTATTTATTAGCAGAAAAGAGTAGGATTAGTCAAGTCTTGATTGTCTTCTTAGAGGAACACTGTCATGTTCATAAACTGTCTATTTTTATAGATCACTACTTCTAGATCAAGTTAGTCTGAATTTTGAGGATAAAAAATGGTCAAATAAAATATATACATTTAAAAACTTTGTAGAGAACCTTTTTTGACACCTACTCAAGTTCTTGTTTTTTGTGTCATTCTCTCTTCAGGTGAAATCTTCATATTCTGTCTCAATTTTTCCACTGTTTCAACACAACGTAAACTCGTTGAAGGGTGAGATGCTCTGTCACAAACCCAAACCTCCTGGAGTGTGAACGAGTTTTGGGGTTCAGAAGATTGTCTCCAGTCTCAGATCAAAAATTTGATTTTTCGGGGGGATCTGAAATCCACAGTTTCTAATTCTTCTCCAAACCTCAGCCCTGGAGCAAGACTTCACATTTCATCACAAACAGACCCGTAAAATGAAACGTTCATCCCTTTTAATATCTTGTTACATCTTTAAAATTTCCCTTTGATATAAAGAAGTAATTTCTGTTATTAAGAATTTTTAAGAGACACCAAACTAAGTTGGTATGTATATTTTTTTTTCCTTCAAATTGACAGATATGTATCTTCCTGCTCTATAGGAGCTCCTTAAAACAGACTGTAGATCAGCATTAATTAATTCCATTTAATCACATGCTGTTGTTTTGTAAATGTGTTCCTCTCTGAAACAATTTCTGCTGACTATATGCACAGGCACATGTATGGGTTAAGGCTTTTTTTTCTACATGTATTTAAGCCTGACATTCATTTTAATATTTGCAGTATGTTGTTTCTTAAAGGGATGACAGAGTCTTAGATCTCAGTCTCTTGCAAGATATTTCATGGTGAAGTAAAATCGTTGATGTTCTCTGAGTTGACTTGTGTACAGACTTCCTCTTGTGAGGACTGGAATATATATATATATATATATTTTTTTGGTGTTGTTGCAGGGTTAGTAGGCCTACTCTAAGATTTTTTTTTTATTATTAAAAACAATCCTTTTTTAAAACAATGTCTCCTTTGAACTTGTGGAGTGAATGTTGATCTGCTTTTACTCATATGAAACGAACAAAATAAATTTGAGCTGAGCTGCATATAATTTTGTCAATGTTGTCATTGTTTCATTTTCTTTTGCTTTTGACTTTTGCCTTTGGTGTTCTGGCAACATTAAGAGCAGGACCCATAGATAGGATAAAGGGATCCGCAACAACAACAAAAAAATAATTTGCAATGAACGGATGGAATATCATGGGAAGTAACTGTGAACATTGGCTCTTCTTGCCATGGATTATGGACATTGACTAGGACACAACTTGATGACTGTAGGTTCACAGTTGCTGTTCTGCTGGAAATCTGAAGTCTTTGGTAAAAATGGATATTTATTTGTCTAAAGCTCTTCATTTTTCTATCAATTGATCAGATTTCCTGTACCTGCTAAGATAAACTTCACTACATCATGATGCTGCCACCACCTTACTTCTCCCTTGGCATGCTATGTTCAGAGTGATGTGCAGCGTTTTTCTTCACATAGCATAGTTAATGTAGACAAAAGTATTGAATTTTCTCTTATCTGACCAGACCATGAAACTGAAAGACAAACCGGAGACTTTTAAAAGTAAACAAAAAGGTAAGCATTAAATAAAGTAGTTTCTTAATAATATATGCACCTTTCCATTTCATTATTTGCAAATACTTCTCAAGACTTTTTAATTCTTAACATAAAAACCTATGAATGTTTCCAAAAAGAACTTTATTTCTGTTGTACAAGGCAAATCTGAATTGCATTTACTTGAAAAATATGTTTATTTCTGTAAAAAACAACAACAAAACAAAAAACAAGTACCTATGAAAATGTTTCTAGACGTCTCTCCAGAGAGACAGACAATTGACAGATCAAATTGGTTTTGAATTGATTCTTTAATGTGTTTTTGTGAGTTTCAAACCCAATACTCACTACATCCAGGCACGCCTCACTGATGGCATTGAGACATCCAACCCCCACCCTTCCACAATCCCCGTGGTTTGTTTCAGTTTGAGTAAGTGTTGGTTGTGTGTATCACGTCTTTGCCCTGCAAGACTCCTGGCAATCGATTCAAGGTGAGACCTGTCGATTAAAACTGAGCCCTGCTCTCTGCCTAACCCCGGGGTGAATTCAATCCCACCCCTCACGCGCACGCATACACTCTCACTTCACCTGTCATCCATCAATACCTCCATCGGGGCCTGTATTGATCCCCTACATCCAGCCTTTTTCACCCCACGCTGTACGGCATTGGGGGCCAGGCCGGCGTCCGTGCAGGTTTAATTTCTAGCAGATTTACAGTAAAGCTCAGGTTATCATTTAACTCTTCCTGCTGCACAGCACACTCTTTGATTTAGAACTCTGGGAGAGCGTGAGCTACAGCTGACACTGAGAATCTGCCGTGGCTGGGATGGCAGGCACCCCTTTCATAACTCAGCCCGCCGAATGTGTAGTTAGTCAATCACTTGATCTGTAATCACAAATGCTGCCAGAAATTACATGAGTGATGAGCTGTAATAAAAGCACTTACTTTTCCTGCTCTGTCTCTTAAGTGTTATTGGCAGACCCCTCGCTCCCAGGAGGCCAGAGCTGTGAAACAAAATCCCGATATAAACTGGCTCATTGGTCCTTGCCTCACGCTCCGTCGCTGTGTGTCTGTGTGTGAATGTGGATCGCAGTGCAGTGCAAAGCTCTTTTTGACAGTCGTTCTTCAACTCCTGCATTATTTCGGAAGAAATGATCCCAGCACCCACAGGAAGGCAGTCAGCCTCATCTTCATCATTCATAATATCTCTGTACGCAATGAAAGCCTTGGACTGTTTTTTATCCAGGCCCGGTGCTCTTAATTGTTGAGTAAAATAAATTATCTGGAAATTGTCACATATTGTGAAACCTTCCTTGTCTGAATTTTATCTTAGCTATGAATACTTAAATTACAGATCACAAAGTGCAGTGGCTCACAGTATTTTTACCCTTTGTGCTTTTCCACATTTTAGAATGTTACAAAAACTGCCCTCAAAAGATTGCCGTTGGGATTTATCATAGATCCACACAAAATAGTGAATTACAGTGAAGTGGAAGGAAATGACGCAATTGTATAAAAGAAATATATAAATCCAGCATGTATTTGTTTTGATCTCCTATTTCTCTGATACCAGTGCAACCAATTTGAATTTTCAGAAGTCAGCTAATTATGAAATAGATTCAACTTGTTTGCAAATTAATCTTAGTAAAAATCCAGATGTTCTGTTAAGGTCTCGTGGATTTATTAGAGAACAATCAGCATCATGAGTAATGAAAAAAACACAAGATGTCAATAAAACAATGTCACAAGCTTTTTATCAATCCATCTGTTTTTTTTTTTTGTTTGTTGTTTTTTTTTTGCAAACTATGTGCACAACAGGGAGAGACCAATTCTGAAAGACTTAGATGCCATTTCTGTGAAGAAGATTCTTCAGAGCATTGACTCAGTGAGGCTGAATTCAAATGCATGCCACTCTTAGCCTTTTTCATTTCATTTGTAAAAATAACACTGAGAACTATGCATCCATTTCCTTTCATTTCACAATGCCTTACTTGCCATTGTTGTATCATATTAAAATTCCAATGAATCACAGAGAACTCTGTGTTTGCACAGTGACAAAATGTGAAGAAACACTGAACAGAGCCGTGATGCAAACACTCCTTGATTCTGACTCCTCTTTCTGCAGCCTTTAGCAGCAGGTCATTCATGACAGCTTTATTGATACAGACCCCTGTAATAATTACACAATGTATTGCATGCACTATTGATTCAGCTCATTGATAGAATCATATTTTACTGTAAAGGTCTGTTGATTTGACGCATAACAGCATAAATCTCCCTTCATAACCTATAGAGTTGGAATTCCTTTAGCTGAGTGATGGATGCTCTCACAGATAAACGCACACATGCGCCCATTTAGATCTGATGTTTGACTGAGGCATTATAAGACATAGCTTAAAGATAAAAACAGATGGAATGATACTCATATCTTCGCTCCGGCCGTATGAATAGACCAACGACAAGTGAGATCTTTTATCCAATTCGGCTCATAAGAAGTGATATATAATCGAGGGTGTTTATGGAGTCACTCCTCCATCTTATCGTGATTTGTGTTGTCAGCAGGGACTAAATCTGCATGGCGGTAATAGATTCTGATGTGGTTCAAATGTCCCACAGTGAATGCAAAATAGAGATGAATGTGACAGATCATGCAGGACCTGTCCTGCGTGTAAGCAGCATTCACAACTATTGTTCGTGCAGGAAGGGAAGGACATATGGCATAAATAGCTGCAGGGGGAAAAGTGTAGTATGTAATCCTCAGACTTGACCTCAGCAGTCAACACTGTACATTTCACTTGAATGAGGAAAAGCATTCAATACTTTAACTATAAAATTCCCCTGGCATCAAGTAGGTTTTTGTAACATTGGAGTTTCAAGGCAACTGAAATACAGACTAATGTTGAGCTAAACGGAAAGTATCAGGTAATACGCACTGGTGCCCATAGTGTCCCGCATTATCACTCTTTAATCTTGGCATGGAAAACTGCAATGTGTTTATTAAAGAAAAGAGCAAATGTATTGCTATTGAAGGGAAGGAAAATAGATCTTTATGGTTCACGTTAAGAAGCAGCCCACTAGGCCATGTTTCCGCTTTGGCCGACAGTTCAAAAGCTTGTTTTCTTTTTGGACTTTTCTCTGGCGGGTATCTGAACCGCTCGGGGCCAGTTTTGCAAAGGCTGTGGCGTACCAGTGGCTGGGCTGTTTTTCACATTTAAGGAGCCAAAGAGACACTGAGAAGACATTTGTGTTCAAGAGCCTCGCAAACCTCAAAGACCCAGGATACAGATTTAATTGCAGACCCGGTCAGACTCAGTTGCCTCCTGCAAAACACAAAAAAGCTCATTTGCTTGTGCCAGAGAAAAATTCTTGTAATCTGCAATGGTTTTTTGAAGAAAGCATAAAACATATTGGAAGAGTGCATTCTAAGTTGTACATATTATCGGAGTTTAAATATGTTGAAACAGACTGAATCTAGGCAACACCTAATGAGTTAACTAGAGAAAATAAGAGTCTATCTCTGCGTAAATTCAAAATAGCATAAATACAGCTGTTATGTGATGGCTTCAGAAGTTTTCTAGAGAATATGAGTGAACACGCAGCATAATAATTGCCCAAAAATAGCACAATGATAAAGTTATGAAGAAGTTTAAAGCAGAGCCTGACAGAGCACTGTGCAATTTATGAACTGAAAATGGAAAATGACACCACAGCAAATAAAACCGTCGTCATAGCGCACTTTAGGAACTTGGTCATTATGAAAGAGTGGGAGAAGAAAGCTAGAAGAGGTCTTCCACATCCCATGCATGGGACACAGCAAACGTGGAAGAGGGTGCTTTGGTTAGGGAAGTCCAAAAATGGAACTTTTGACCTACATGCAAAACTAGCACCATGCATCTACCTGATCATGCCATTCCCACATTGAAACATGATGCTTGCAGTATAGTGCTTGGAGACTGTTTGTCTCCAGGGAACCTTTTGGAACCTGCAAAAGATCAGAAATTGTAGTGAAGGGCCACCAGTCAGAATCAAACTCTTAATTTTCACTACTCTATTCTCTTGGGCAAGGAGAATAGAGAATAGAGAGTTGCATTTTCAGAGGTCTAACACAGTTGAAACAAATGGTTGAATTGCTTCCTCTGCATGTAGTCAACTTCCACCACGTTCTGAGGACTTGGAGACCTCTGGGTTAACTCAAAGTATATCCATGTGTTTGAATGACCCAGTCAAAGTTCAGACTTCAATCCAGTGGAAAATCTGAGGCATAACTTGACAACTGACGTTCACAGATGGCCTCTTTGAATTTGAGTCATGCTACAAAGATGGACGAGTCTGATAGAGAAATGTCTCAAAAGACAGCTTCAATTACATGACGCAGTTCTACAAAAGAAGGAAGGTGATTATAAATGCACACCAACTGTTAATCAAATAGTCATACATTGTATCCTTCAACTTTACAAATATTCACTACTTTGTGTTAATATATTGTTTACAATCTAAAACTGACATTTCTGAAATGTGCAATTAAAAAAAATAGTTGAAGGGAAGTAAATGTTTTGAGAAAGTGTAAATGAAGAAATTTAAACATTCTATAATTTTTTTGATACTTCATACTTTTGTCATTTGTTGTTCTGTATGGAAGCTCATAAGAGAAGAATGAAATGTTTCAGGTTCAAGGCTTAGAATTAAATTACCGGTACAGGAAAGGGGCAGTATATGGAAGATGCAATAACATTCTCAACTAATTAAGGCATACCTTTCATATTGAAAAAGGCTTGTGCATTTTGTCCCAAAGGTTTCTGTAATGCAGACATGCAGACTTTTTGTGAAAATGCAACAATATTTCCTGTGTTCCCCAGATGTTGAGGGGAAAAGGCAGAGCGAGCCAAAGACGGTTTTTAATCTGAGCAGGAAGTATACAGTGGTGATACACCATGACATGGTGATTGATATGAGTGAGTAGTGTATTTACCAAGTCTGACAGGATAAGAGAAAGAGAGTGTTTTCTTCCCATCCTTACATTTATCTCCCTCCATAAATCACTGCCAGTGTGACGCATACATTGGGATGAGCAAACATTGCTTTGCTGCAACTCAGGCAATTCCACTTTGACCTTTGCATTTGGATTTGGTCACTGAAGCTAAATGTAAGCCATGACCTTCTGTGACCTTGGGCTATTCATATTTAACAGCCATGAAGTCTGATGGCGCCACAGATAACATACAGTTTATCACATGGCAACATAAATCCACGATATAGTTACTAGTGATGGTCCTCACTTTTCGCCTTCATTTCTGATAGCATTAGCTTCTTTGTATTTTTGTCTTCAGAATCATTGTTTAATTATGTTTTCTTTCCTCATTGGTCTGTGTCTTTATTGTCTTGAATCCATTACCCCCACACCCAGGGGCACCTTATGATGTCCTCTGTCCCTTCTAACCTTTGACTCCAACCAGTGCTTTAAAGGGTCTGCACTTTGCCCTCTCCCATTTGACCTGTCTGAAGTATACCTTTATAATTGCCCCTATCGCTATGAAATGCACATACGAGAGGGTGCAGGGCAGGGAGCTGAAGTCTGTCCGGTCACCTTTTGGCCTCTTGTTCATCCATTCTGCTCAAAGCAAGCACAGCAGCTCTCCCTTGCCCACAATCACATACTGTATTAGTCTCCATGTCGGAGTTATTGATGGTGCACCAGAAATATTTTATTGGTCAGTCATGACCTTTGACTGAGGCAATGCAAACACTAACCCCCTAAAGCTTCCCATCGACATGGATATATGATCAGATGGCTAATAGAAGTATAGATTTGGACTTGCTGAGGCCCTCGCTGTTTGGATTTTAACACCATGAGGTCAGCACTCCCTCTGTCACTGTCCAAGTGTAGAATCAATAGTTTTTTTGCAAAGAACTGAGTTTGTTCTAATGATATCTACCCAGCAATACTGTTTTCAGAAGGCTAGAAACTGTTGAAGCTCAAAATGCAGCACCTTGCAAAATTTCTGTGTATTTTATTAGGACTTAATGGAATTGTCCTAAACACAGTAGGACATCATTTTGATGTAGAGTTAAAATGAAATGGGGTTTTCAACATTTTTACAAATGATCATCTAAAAGTCCTAATACCTTTAAAACAAAAGATAATACAACTAACTAAAAGGAGTAATCATGTATAAACTCAGTGTTATATATGCCAGTCCTGGAGAAATGAATACTGCAAGTCAGTTACTCATTGCAATCTGCTGGGTATCCTTAGATAGAAATCCTTGAAACAATTTGAATGTCATATAAAATCCCCTCAATATTCAACGAGACTTGCGGTTGTAATGTAATAAAGGGGAACAAATATTTTTGCTGGGCTCTGTCCTCTCACATCTGCTTAATTTATACAAGGGCGTAATTCAGGAGAAAGAAAACATAAAAACTGAGCAAGAAAACGCACATAAAACTGTAAATATCTTCATCATCCCATCATCCTGTCCTCTCACGTTATGTCACATAAGTCTCTTCATTAACGGAAGTATAGGTTGCACTGAAGCACCCGCAATTAAGATAAGCTGGGCCACAACTGGACAATTACCTGCCAACTAACCTTTTCCGGAGGCACTTAAGATCGTAAGGGCCCCCGAGGATAGATGTGTCCTGAACAGAACAAGCTCTTCAACAGCCTTGAGAGAGGGAGTTAGGACGTAATGTATGAGAATGAAGGGGAAGGCGAGCCAGTGTCAAAGCGAGGGAGAGAAAATGATAGAAATGGAGAAAAAGACAGTATCATGTCGAGATTACCTAATCCCCGCTGTCTGAGGGAGTGTTTGAAGGGCCTGGTGGTGTCAGACAAGAGGGGGCTTTATGGAGGGTTTACCCAAGAGAGGCCAGCTTAACCAGAAGAGCACCAGGTGACCAGTATTCTCTCTCTTTCTCCTTCTCTCTCTCTCAACCACAAACCTTAGATTGTGGCTTTGTAAACATGGTTAAATTGATTGCAGGGAGCCAATGAGATTTCCCCTAAGCCTGGGTCATTATTGCAACGTGCATCAGCTTTTACTCACCCATACTGAGGTTTGTATGGCTCATCACTCTGTTTTACATTCTCATTTATAATCTAAGTGACAGTGTTTTTCTGTCATAAGCCCGTATCTATCAGGTTGAACATGCAGAGACGTGGAATATGCAATGAATTTTAAATGTATCCGTTCCTTTTTTTTTTCTTTTCAGCTCTTGTAAAAGAGCTGCTTTCCAACGTCTTGCACGACAGGGTGAGTTTCAGCACTGTATGGTATCTGATCCCCAAAAACCCCGCAGGGTACCACAGCAAATCAACAGTGGATTAATGGATGCGGTTCAGCTCATAAATCTCTGCGGGACTGGAAAGCATTCAAGGACAGTCAGCCTGTAGTGGTGTTCTTAATGTTACAGGCAGTTTGGATTTCCCATCGTTCAAGGCAGTGACAGAGTAGTAAAGATGTGACAGCATCTTATGTCTGTGTTAAATCAGCGATGTCAGGAATGCTAGATCGCCAGTCTGTGAGGCTGAAAGCTGCACCAATGTGGACTCTGGGGCTATAGATTTGCTTGGAAATATCTCCATTGCTCCTCCATAGGTTTTGGTGTGAAATAGAAAGGGAAGACAGGCAGAGGGGTGGGGGCGATGTGCCCTAATTCACTGGTGTCAGTACAACCCTTCAACCTTAGCCCGGCGCAATGAGGCCTCTGCAATAGATCACAGTGGTTAGCAGTTAGCTGTTCTTGCAGGTGTGTAAGGAATGGCAGTAACAGCTTCCATTACTGGAGAGAATGGCCCAACTCCCGCAGCCCCCTCCAGACAGCGCTGCCATTACCCATCCATTGTGAAGCCTGAGAGGGAGCAGTAAGTATGGCAGACTTATGGCTTTGTTAAAGCGACAGGATGGTCTCCTCTGGCCTCGGCTCTGAATGAAGAGGGAGGGTGGTACCGAAACATAGCCAGATAGAGTGATAGAAACTGAATATGGGGATAAATTGAATAGAGCCCCACCACCACCTCAACACACACACACCTCACACA
>NW_026562685.1:0-5000 GCF_027474105.1 Poeciliopsis prolifica
GGCCCTGACCGGCCCCGGGGGACCGGCCAGCCCCCTCTCCGCCCTGGAGCTTGGCGGATGGGACTTGGGCTCCGGACGGGGAGGGGGGGCTCAGGTCTCCCCACAAAGGGGAGGCCCTGACCGGCCCCGGGGGACCGGCCAGCCCCCTCTCCGCCCTGGAGCTAGGCGGATGGGACTTGGGCTCCGGACGGGGAGGGGGGGCTCAGGTCTCCCCACAGAGGGGAGGCCCTGACCGGCCCCGGGGGACCGGCCAGCCCCCTCTCCGCCCTGGAGCTAGGCGGATGGGACTTGGGCTCCGGACGGGGAGGGGGGTCAGGTCTCCCCACAGAGGGGAGGCCCTGACCGGCCCCGGGGGACCGGCCAGCCCCCTCTCCGCCCTGGAGCTAGGGCCGGGGGGGTCCTGGGGGGGCGGCACCGAGGGAGGGGGCCAGGGGGGGGCCCCACTCAGGGTGGGGGGACCGGGGGGGTCCGCCCGTGGATGGGGGGGGTCAGCTCACCCCATCCGCGTGACCCAAGGGGCGCTTTCGCTAACCCCACTTAGGGTCCTAACATGGTCGACCGCGGGTGCGGTCGACCCCCCCGCAGGTGCGGGAGATGGGGGGGCCCGACGGACGGGACCGAAGATCCCGTCCGCAGTTCCGCCCCGCTTCTTCGGCGGCGCCGGATGCAGCACACCTGTTTCCAATCAGGGCCGAGGAACCGGCCCGATTGGCCACAGGTGTACTGCATCCCACTTGATTGGTAGGACGGCTACTTAGGCAGAGGCGCGTTCCTTGCAGCCTCATTCGGAGTCTTGCAGCAGCCGGGTGAGTACCAATGACCGCTTCAAAGTTTGACAACCGATGCCCAGTGTGCTCCCGCAGATCGTGGCGTCTGAGGGAACACCTGGACGGCAAGCACAAGGTGAGGAACCCCGTCGAGCGTCGCATCCTGCTTGCCTACGCCAGGGGGCGGGTGAATGTGAGGGGAATGCGCTGTCCGGTCCAGGGCTGCGCTTACGGCGGTCGGCGCGTGCCCCAACACCTCCAAGAGTCCCACCGTGACCTGGGTCCGCGGCGGAAGAGGCGGCTTCTGACCGGCCTCCAGTGGCAGAGGACACTGGAGAAGCTGAGGGAGCTGAGGCGCTCCCACCCGCACCCGTCTCTAGCTACGGGGCTCGACCTCGAAGAGGCCCGCGTTGCCCCAGCTGTGGGGACTCGGCCCACTCCGCCACGGAGGGTGGCGGTGGTGGAGGACGAGGAAAGCGACGAGGAGGAGGAGGAGGACGAGGAGGAGGACGAGGAGGTGGAGGTTGAGCCGAACGAGGAGGAGCAGGAGGAGGAGGAGGAGGAGCCGGAGGAAGACGACCACGGTTCCCCCCCGGCGTCTCCAGAAGCTCCGCAACCACCATCGCCTCCAGAACCATCGCCTCCCCGCCCCGCCGAGCCGCAAATGCTGACCGAATCTTCGGACCAGGAGTCGGAGCCGGAGCCGGGGAGCCAGCAGCAGCAGCAGCCGCAGCAGCAGCAGCAGCAGCAGGAGGAGGGATCCGGCAGACAGAGTCCCACCTCGACCACACCCGACCCGGTGCGTAAACCCATAGAGTTCCCTGAATGCGTTGTACGTTACATGAGCGGTTACAAGCGGCACCTAGTGGGTGCTCTGCCATCCAAGAAGCACGTGGAAAACGTACGGTCCAAGATGGGCCGGCTGACCCAGTTCCTTGACCGCATGGCCGAGGGCAAGAGCGACCTGGGCTCCTGGAAGTTCCTCGACGACGCCGACCGGTGATGGGCTGGCCGGCCGACCTGCTGACAAAGGGGAAGAAGATAACAACGGTCAAGGTGTACCTCGTCAACACGGGACAGTTCCTCACCTACTTCAGCGAAACTCCACCCGAGGGCTCCAGGGTCACCAAGCGAGGCCTGGTGTCCGTCGCACGCGCCCTCAAGTCCGCTGCCAGTCAGATATCCACCACCGTCGTCCTCCACCAGATCCAGGTGAAGGACGACAAGGAGCGACGCACTGTAACGCCGGAACTTCTACGCAGGTGCCTGGAGCGATGCCGGACCTGCATACCAGTGCTGTTGCGCGACTTATCGCGGAGGAAGCGCGACGTCAACCTACGGAACCAGCTCATAGGCTACTTCGGTTTGTATGTGGCTTCTCTCTACGGCCACAGAACCGGGGTGGTCAGCAACATGAGAGTGAGTGAGGTAGAAGAAGCCGAACAGTCGGGATCCAGGCACGACTCGTCCGGCTACGTGATCAACGTGAGTGCCCCGCCGCAGCGAAAGCGCTTCATCCCGGGTGCAGAACCAGAACTCCGGGTAAACTGACTTTCGTTCTCGTCGTATGTTCCTCCGCAGGTCAGGCACCACAAGACCAACCGGGCCTTCGGGAGCGCCCAGCTCTTCCTGACGCCGGAGGAATACGGTTGGTTGAGAAGATGGATGGCCATACGCAGAGAGCTGCGCCCCGACTCGGACCTGATGTTTTTCAACCTGAACGGAGGCCCCGTCAACAAGCTGACGTCCTTCGCCCGCGACGCCTGGGCCAGGATGCGCCTGCCGGGTAGCCCCTCGTTGACAGACATACGGACCGCCGTGGCCACCATGGTAGGTGTTGAGCTGGTGATGCCGCCGTGAAGCTTTAACCCACCCCCAGCCTCTGTTCCTGTACTTACCTGTCTGTCTCTCTCTCTCTCTCTGCAGGCCAGGAACACGCAGTGCGCTGAGGTCCGGCAGCGTATGTCCCAGCTGATGTGTCACGACACTAGGACCGCGGACCGCTTCTATGCCATGCAACTGACTGTCAGCCAGTTGGCAGACATGCGGAGGACCTTCGACCTCTCCAGGGAGGCTGACCAGCAGCCGCTGGAATAATGTGATTGTGTTCAATAAAGCGTTTCATACGCCACTTCCCCCGTGTTTTGTGCTTGTTTGCTGGGTAAAATCCTGTTCTTCCGTGAGAACCAGGAACCGTGAAAGTGTTTTGAATTGTACCCCAGCCATGGCTCCAGAGACGCGGCTAACGGAGAACCGGGACGGCTGCCTCTCTGAGATGAGGGGAGCGCTCTGGAGCTACTCTCCCCAGCCATGGCTCCAGACACACGGGTAACAGAGAACCAGCATTGCTGCCTCTGTGGCTATGGTACAGCGGAGCAAAGCCCCGCAGAGCAGAGCCCGCCGGCAATTCACCACCAAGATCCGTGCAGCTAGAGAGCTCCAGCAGTGCCACAGAGCGCTCCACTGGCCTTATCCAGGCCGTGGGAGCCTCCCCGCAGCGGCCAGAGCCCGCCAGCAAGTCCCCACCAAGATCCGTGCAGCTAGAGAGCTCCAGCAGTGCCACAGAGCGCTCCACTGGCCTTATCCAGGCCGTGGGAGCCTCCCCGCAGCGGCCAGAGCCCGCCAGCAAGTCCCCACCAAGATCCGTGCAGCTAGAGAGCTCCAGCAGTGCCACAGAGCGCTCCACTGGCCTTATCCAGGCCGTGGGAGCCTCCCCGCAGCGGCCAGAGCCCGCCAGCAAGTCCCCACCAAGATCCCTGGAGCTAGAGACCTCCAGCAGAACCACCAGCGAAAAGGCAACAAAATGGCGGAAACGGACCGAAAGAGGCTGCCTCTGCGGGCAGCGGGACACTCACCAGAGCAGCCGGAGCCCAGGGAGGCAACCGGCAGCGAGATCCATGGAGTTACCGAGCTCTGGGAGAGAACCAGCGAAAACGGGGAAAAACGCTCAAAAATGCAGGAAGGAAGAGCCGCAGCTCCATGCTCTGGGCATATCTGAGGCATGGGAAGGGCCCTGGAGGGCTTCAGGCCCAAAAATCCGCTTCTCAATGGGCCTAGCCGTTCTTGAAAAAGCTCCTCTTCCAATTCTGCCGGCGGGGTTTTGTCTTATGTGAGCTGGAAGTGCTATTTTCCCCGATTGGGCGGGGCTTAAGCGCCTGTCCAGGGCGGCCAATGCTTCGTATACCCGGAAACCCATTTTTAATTTCTCCCGGCTCCTGTGAACGTGCTAAAAATCATTCGACCGCACAGGGCTGTCCTACGGAACACGGGCAAACGGCCCGTGGTGCGTTTTTCCCGGATTTCGGCGTTTTTGACCGATTTTCGAACGTTTTTCCGGCGCGACTTCCGCCGCTTGCCCCGCTCCGGGGAAACCGTTTAAAAATGGGAGACCCACGCCGAATTGTTCTCCTGGCTTAGGCATTCACGGGGATATATGGCTTCCCCGGGTAGAACGCGTTTTCACCCGCTCTACCGGAAGTTGAAGTTGACCGGGCGGAAAAACGGCACTCTTTCGCGGCTTAAAAATCGGGGAAACGGTATAAAAATCAGAGACCCACGCCGAATTGTTCTCCTCAGCGAGACCTTTAAAAGCATGTATGGCTTGCCCGGGTGGCATTCATTTTTACACGCTTTTTCGCAAGTTGAAGTTGACCGACCGGAGCGAAAACTCACAGGCGGAATCCATCGCTCAAGCACGGGGGAGAGAAGCGAGACTGCAGCCTCTAGGAGAACCGGGGGCCACGCTCCGGAGCCACTCAACCCGGCAGAGGCTCCACAATCCCGGGTAACAGAGAACCGGGACAGCAGCCTCTCTGAGAACCAGGAATCGGTAAAGTGTTTTTAATTCTACCCGGGACAGGGGACCAGAGCCCCGGGTAACAGAACTGGGACAGCAGCCTCTCTGAGAACCAGGAATCGGTAAAGTGTTTTTAATTCTACCCGGGACAGGGGACCAGAGCCCCGGGTAACTGAACCGGGAGAGCAGCCTCTCTTAGAACCAGGCCTGGAGCTCACCGAGTGAGAACCAGGAATCGGTAAAGTGTTTTTAATTCTACCCGGGACAGGGGACCGGAGCCCCGGGTAACAGAGAACCGGGACGGCAGCCTCTCTGAGAACCAGGCCTGGAGCTCACCCAGTGAGAACCAGGAATCGTTAAAGTGGTTTTAATTCTACCCGGGACAGGGGACCAGAGCCCCGGGTAACTGAACTGACACAGCAGCCTCTCTGAGAACC